>NW_008235809.1:1018018-1033761 GCF_000691975.1 Corvus brachyrhynchos | reverse complement strand
CGGGCGGCGGGGGCGGCGTGGGACCGGGACCGGGACCGGGACCGGGACCGAGACCGAGACCGAGACAGGGACCTCAGCCGCGACCGGTGTCGGTGTCGTGTTCCGTCGTGTCCTGATCTCAACCCGTGGAAAGGTCCTGGGCAGCATGAAGCCCTGTGCAGCCCAGCCTGACTTTGGTGGTAGTCCCGCTCCGGGCATAGGTCTCAGCTGGATGACCCCTAAAGATCCCTTTGGCTAAACTGGTCCCTGATTCCACCAAGTATTTCCTGAACCCATGTCACAGTCAGAGAAAAACATCTGGTTAGCGTTTAGTTAAAATTTTTCAGCGCACCCGCGTTCTTTTTTACTGGAAACATTTGTTTCTTTAAAACATACTTAAGTTGTTTTAAAAAAAATTCCACAAAATCCGGATAATGAATGAAATGCTTCATTTTTGGTCAAGAAAAGCATTCTGTTGAATCCTGTAAGACTTTTTGATGGATTTTTTCTCATCTGCTGAAAGAATCTAATACCCTTGGTTTTGACTGATTACAAAACCACTTTTAAATACCCAGTAGCACAGGCGAATTGAAGGAAGGCTAGGTGCATAGTTTACCTACAGTATTAACTCCTGCGATATTTTCTCCTTTATGCCTCAGGGTGGCGGTGGACTGGCTGTGGGCTCCAGGGTTTCTCCCTTTCCCTTTCCCTTCCCCTTACCTCGCAGTGTGGGATGCGGGGCCATGTGGCCCTTGGACCTGACCCACCATGTGGTTACACTCCTGAAATATCAAGAGAGGCTCTGCTGCAATAATAACAAGAGATTTTTTTGAGGGTACTCGAAACAGTTAGGAATGTTGGAGGGCATGCTGCTAATGGTGCATTATAAGGTAGTTAACAGTAACAGAGTGTGTTCAGTGGTTTGTGAATGTGAGATGGAAGAAGCAAGCTGAAGCAGTTCTGTCACTTGTAGGTGAAGTGTTTTCTAGTGTACCCACAGGCTGCAGACAGCTCTCACCCTACAGACCTGTCACAGTTAGAATATATTGTGCAATAATGGGAGTGCTTGAACTTCTTTATGTGAGCAGTAGATGGTTAAACCTGGTATAACTTGTTCGTTTGTTTTAATTATTGTATGTTAAAAGAAATTGGTCTGCAAAATAAACATCCTGACTGCAGTCTACCCTGGCTAGAGGTGCTATGCGAATGGCAGCGATTTAGTCCATTGCTGGTGAGTACTTTGCAAATGCACACGAATAGAATCATGCAATGGTTTCAGTTGGAAGGGACCTTAAAGACCACCTCCTTCCAACACCTCTCCAAAGCCCAGAGACACCTTCCACAGGCAGGGTTGTTCAGGGCCCCATCCAGCCTGGCCTCAAACACTTCAAGGGGAGGACCAATGCTAAGCTTTGGGTGGTGTTCCCTGCTGTGCTGCCTCCATCCACGCCAGGTCTGCCCTGTTTGACCAAGACGGAAGGCCTTGGTTAGGCTTATGGCTGGGCTGTAAGTGAATATGAGGGGAAACCTCTGGAGAAGCCACTGCTACTGTAAAACACTGCACATGTCCCTCAGCTCTCTGGACTTTTGCAAACTCATTAAATGAGTCCTGGTTCTTATTTGATGTGAAGCTTTTGTTTCAGACATTGATTTACATATCTGAAATGTCTCTGGAAGATGGTGTTTGACAAATCTCCTTCTCTGTGATGACACATCTTTCTGTATTAGTGTATCTCGTCCATGTGGGAACCAGAACTTTTTGGAGGTTACTCAGATTCCAGTGAAACTGCAGACTTAATGCCTGGGCAAGTGTGCAACTGCCTGCACTGCATTTTCATCAAAAGAACAATATCTATCCGCTGTTCTGCTAAAACTCCTCTTTTGCTGAGAGGGCATGCTGAAAGGGGGAATGTTTTTCTGTGTAACAAAATCATGATACTGTAGCAGAAGAGCAGAGCAGGAGCAAAGCGGGTGTGATTCACAGCAGTTGTTTGGCCTCTCTCACTTCCAGAAGCACAAATTACTGTTAGTAAATGACAAAGCAAACCACTCACTTCTTAGTAACCTCCACGGGAAAACAAGCAAGAGTGGTCTCTTTCTCTTCTGTTTTCCCTCACAAGACAAATATTATGGTTGTTTTCTACTCCTATCCACAGTACCTCTTCCACCCACTAACTTGCTTGAGTTTAATGAGAATTTCACACAAAGCATGGGAAGGGCAAAGCACAGGAAGCAGTGGTTTGCACGTGGGATTGTGCACTGAGATTTGCTTACAGATATATTGTCATGTACTGCTCTTGCTTTCACAGCCTGGTCTCTCTAATGCTGTGCCTCTTGTTGATGCAGGGCCCCTGTGCCCAACGTGACGGAATACAGAAGGAAACTCTTAATAACGGTTGTGGCAAATGACTTCCCTTATTTCATAGGAAAGTGCAGAGGTTTTAGTTCAGAATCTTGCCCTGCAACATGGGTTATTCTTTTGTAATGTGTCCATCTTTCTTAGCTCTTCAGGATCCTTTAGATCCCTGTATATCAGCCCTGACTCTGCCATGAGTGCCTCATCCCTGCTGTTTGCGCTTGGAGCAAACACTGTGGAAGACCAGAGGGCTCGCTGGGAGAGAAAGCGCAGCCGGGCAGCCAAGGAACTGCTGGAAACAGAACACAAATACCTTGAGCAGCTGGATTTGGTGCTCACGGTGAGTATTTCTGCCCCTTCTGATATGTGGGTGTATTCAGACAGCACATACTTATCTGTGTTTTCATGGAGAAGGGTCAAGAGCAAGACTTTGATACATCCCTAACGCCTGGGACACCTACTGTGGCTAAAAGGGTTTTTTGTTGTTTTTCTTTTATGTCCTCTGTAATATTCAATAGCTCATGGGTTTGGCCTTTTAGCTTTGTTCTGTACACAGACATAAATCTTTCAAGTTTTGATTGAATAGGGGGCTCACCTTAAGATGCCTGAGATGTATGAACTGTAGGGACACAGACAATACAAAAATTATGGACAAGAGAGTGAAAAACAGATGCGTCTGAGGACACTGAAACAGAATCTTTTCAGTGTAGTACTGTTGAATCTCAGTAGTAGTGCAGTAGCGTTCACTGTACAATCTTTTCAGCTGTAGTATTGTTCCATGTGTTTACAGTTATGGTCAAAGCTACAAGTAAGGCTTACATCTGATGGTGGATATCTTAGGTAGACATTCACGATGTTTGATATCCTACTGAGCCAAAGAGTGTTCAGGCTGCAGCTTCTGGCTTCTGCCGTGTGCCACAAATAACCTTTGAGTGACCTCAGAGGTTAATAACCTTTGCAGCCTTCTGGTACTTGAAGGGGGGTTATAAAAAGAGGAAGAGTGACTTTTACACAGGCATATAGCGATAGGATACGGAGGAATGGTTTGAAACTGAAAGAGAGTGGGTTTAAATTAGATGTTAGGAAGAAATTCTTTACTGTGAGGGTGGTGAGGCACCGGCAGAAGTTGACCAGAGAAGCTGTGGATGCCCCATCCCTGGAAGTGATAGGCCAGGTTGGATGAGGCTTGGAAGGTGTCCCCGACCAGGCTGGAAGTAGATGGTCTTTAAGATCCTTTCCAACACAAACCATTCAGTTTGATGATTTGTGAATTCTACCTGTTTGAAATTTTTTTTCTTTCCTACTTAGTACTTTGTGACGATTTTAAAAGCCAAAGGGACGCTGAAACCTGCTGTGTTGGAAACTATATTTGGACCCCTGGAATCCTTATATTCTGCCAGCCAGTAAGTGGACACAGGATGCAATTCCTGTAATTATATTGGAAGGACTCTATGTTGATGAGAAAGTAAGATTTGGGGGAAACAAGGCTAACATGTTGTTAAACAGCCATTCACTCCTAGCACTGCGAGCCTTAGTGGCACTTGGAGGTGTCCCCGGGGATCTCCTGATCTGTATCACATATCTGGGTACCCAGTTACTAGACAGTGGTTTAAGCCCAGTAAGTCTGCTCCACAAGGTGTTCTGTGGCTCACTGTCTGACCTCCAGGCAAATCTGGCGTGGAAATTGGATGTGAGGTGGAGAATGGTAAAGGAAGGCCACCAAAGGAATGAATCAGAAGGAGTTGTGAAAATGCCATCTGTAGTGCATCCTTCACAAGCTTTTTGCTCCTTGTGCACAGTGTTCTGTCATTTCACCTGGAGAAAGGGAATTTGGGACCAGGACTGGAAAATTTTTGTCAAAGTCTGGATCTTTATGGCCACTATGCAGAGAATTTGGAGCAGGCAAATAAAACCTTGAAGGTAAATACCTACTTTAGTCTTCATATTATTTCTCTTTTTCCATTCTGTGAAATTGGCACATCCTTCCATTTATCTTCTGTTTCTGGAGTCATCAGTGTTCTTACTTTTTCTGGGCTGATGAAATTCAGGCTTTCTTCCACAATAAAATGGTGAAAATTTCTCTACTTATTTAGAGCTTCCAATTTCTGATGCTTTTTTCAGGTGTTTGTGTGTGTATGTGCATATGGTGAGCACAGCTTTCTCAAACAGGGTTCTGTATTTACTCCTGCTCCTTCCTAGCTGGCAAGCCTAGAGAATTTCCCGGCTTTCACTATGATACAGAGATCTCTTTCTAGGAATTGTCATGTCTCCTAGTCTTTCCCACTACGACCAACTATATGCTAGTAGTGGTATTTCATTTACTTCACAGTTTTTTTTCCTATGGTTGAAGAAAACTTTTTCTTCCCACTTATGTCTCCAATTACAACCTGTTTTCAAGAAATTTTGGCAGGATACATATTTATTCCAAAATCCTGACAGCTGTGTCTGGAATTTAAACCACCCAAATTCCAGTTTTTGTCTCCATGCTTGTCCCCAGATGCAGAATGTACTGGGATGTTTTCCTTCTCTTGTCTTTGCATGCATATATTCATGCTTTTGATTTTCCGAGAGAAAAAGCCATTTTGGATACTTGTCTTGAGATGATGGGAGTGCAGATCTGCATTGCTTTTTCTTGAAAGGCGTGGCACAAAGCCACTGGGGCACTCCTTGTTTTCCTAACTGGTTCAACCTTCTCTTTTTCTTTATTTCCATTTGCTGTGCATGTATTAAAGGGGGATATTGCTTCCATTGGCCACTGGAATGGATGGTCAGGACAAAGGCAATGGCCTGCCCATAGCCACAGAAGAAATTGATGCTTGTGGGACTGAAGTCATAAACTCTAAAGTGAAGAGTTTGAAGCTCTGGTGCAGACTAGAGCACATAGTTATTTCTGTAGTCTCGAAGCTATACCCCTTTTCTGCTGCACACAGGAGCAACTGAGGAAAAATAAGTCATTTCGGCGGTTTAAGAAACTCCAGGAGGCTCGACCTCAGTTTCAAGGGAGGGAGCTAGAGGATCTGCTTCCTTTGCCCCTGCAGAGGCTGCACCAGTAAGTAAGCAATTGTGAGTCTTCAAGGGATTAGCATGAGAAGGGATAAAGGAATGTAACTTTGTTTTTATGAGAGGGAAAGTTGCCTAATTTGTCTCAAAATCAAAACATGGAGACAGCAATGAAACAGAACTGAGGATGTGCCTACAAAGTGGAATCCATGTACATGGATGGGAGATGATGCAGGAAGGTTGGTGTGTTTAGCCCTGGCTCCTATGCCCTTCCTCTAGCTCTTGGGTAGAATTGGAGGCTGCCATCTCAGTAAGCTACTGAAGTTTGGCCCTGAATGAAAGCAAGCTGACTGAAATGCTGCAGAAGTGGTGCTCTCTGCCAGAGATGCTTTTGCCCCATTTTTATGCAGATTGCTGACCTGGAGCAGCATTGTGGCTCTTATAGATGGTTGCTTTTGGAGAGAAATGAGATTAATGAACAGAGGAGAGCTTCTTTTTCCTCTCTGGTTATCAGGGCCTCATGCTTTCCTCAGATTTGATGCCTATCACATTTGTCTGAGCCTGGACAGATCCACTGTAGATTGGTGCTTTTCCCTCTCAAGGCAACAAGCCTTCCAGGTTTCAGGAAGTGTTTAGACAACACTGTTGGACACATGGTGTGATTTTTAGGGTTATCCTGTGCAGAGGCATGAACTGGACTTGATGATCCTTGTGAATCCCTTCCAGCTCAGGATATTCTATGATCATCTCCCCTTCGAAGAGGCAAACTGACTGCATGAGGAGAGTGCTACATGCACTCATGGGCAGCTCTTTCTTGGGGAGGGTGTGTGGGTAATAAAGATGGTTTTCTGGGAACCCAGATTCTGCTGCTATAGATCCAGTAGCTGTTTTTTAACCATCTAAAGCAAATTGAGAGATTGAGCACCTTGTTTCTTTGAAAATAACTTGGAGAGATCATACCAAAGTCTCTCATGTAGCTTTATATAGTGTTTTTAATCAGCTTGGCAGAAATAAACTTTAAGCTGATTGGTGGGATTTTACTATAATTCTTCATATACTTCCTTTAAATTTGCAAAACAGTAGTATATTTGTTGCTGTACAACTATTTGGAAAATTGTGAGCTTTTTAACAGAAAGTCTAATTTTTTCATTAATCAGATCTATCATGTTCAAGTTTCCTTAAAACTCTCCTAATATATGCACTAGGTCATATGAGTTCTGCCAATCTGTGAATCCGTTAAATTCCTATTGTTTGACTTTATTGGGAGAAAGCATTTGCAGAGATCTTATCCTCTCCAGTAAAGACTGGGAAGGAAAAAAGAAAAAGGCGGGTCCTAGTTCTTATAGAAATTCCTTTATTTTCTTGTATGGGCAGGAAACATGGTATGAATGCCACCATTCAGATACTATTAAAAATAGATCATTCAAAGAGAAATTTGTGACTTATTGAAGGCATGTTTATGTGAATTCTGAGAGAACCTCATGAACTTCAGTGATTTGTGAGGCTGCTTTTATTGTATCCCCAGGAAAAGCCCAAGGTTTGCAGATGTACAAAATACTTGGGTTATTTTAGTTGAGACATCTGATGATAAAAAGAATGCGATTGAAGTATGACCAAAACTGCTTTGTTAGGTTTACTCTGTCCCCTGGTCGAGTGTTTTTCACCGTGTTGTCTAACAGGAGGTGCTCCTGCTGTTCTTGGTATCTTGTTGGGAATTAAACCTGCTCTCTCCAACTCAGGTACAAGCATTTCTTCAGAGACCTGCTGCAGAACACCAGCCCAGACACTGCTGAGTACCAGAAACTTGCAAGTATGATTCCACCTGTAAATGCTGGCACTTTGATCAATGATAGACTCCTTGCTAAGAATATTTTGACTACCACCTCCTGCCTTTTTCCACAGGAAGAAAATCTTCTTCTCTCTCTCTCTGGGTTACTATTTTCCTTCTCTGTCTTGACAAAGATGTCCCTAAGAACACATTAGGAGTAAAAATACATTGAATAACTGCCTGTGAAAATGGCCTAGTAGCTAGGTTAGAGAAGTGGCAGCTCATGTTTTTTAAACTCTGCTGCTTGTGAGGCACTGGAACAGGTAGCTCAAGGAATTAGTTGATGTCTCATTCCTGAAAGTGTTCAAGGCCAGGCTGGATGTGGACCTGAGCAATGTCATGTATTTGAAGGTGTCCCTGCCCATGGCTGGCAGGTTAGAATGAGATGATCTTTCAGGTCCCTTCCAACCCAAACCATTCTCTGACTCTCTGCCTCAATTTTCTAGGATAATTTATGTCCTTCATGCTATATCCAGCCACTACAGGTGCCCCCCAGGGCTCAGTACCAGGGTCAGTCCTGTTTAGTATCTTTATTGATGATCTGGATGAGGGAATCAAGAGCACCCTCAGTCAGTTTGCAGATGGCACCAAGTTGGGTGGGGGTGCTGATCTGCTGGAGGGCAGGAAGGCTCTGCACAGGCTGGATCCATGGGTTGAGGCCAGTTGTGTGAGGTTCAACCAGGCCAGTTGCTGGGTCTTGTCCCTGGGTCACAACAATCTGCCACAGGCTGGGACAGAGTGGCTGGAAAGCTGCTGAGAGGAAAAGGCCCTAGGGGTGCTGATCCACAGCAGCTGAGCATGAGCCAGTGTGTGCCCAGGGGGCCAAGAAGGACAAGGACATCCCGGATGTATCAGCAATAATGTGGCCAGCAGGACCAGGAAAGTGATTTTTCCTCTGTGCTCAGTACTGGTGAGGCCACACCTCAAATCCCATGTTTAGTTTTGAGCCCTTCACTGCAGGAGAGACACTGAGGTGCTGGAGCAAGTCCAGAGAAGGGCGATGGAGCTGGGGAAGGGTCTGGAGCACAAGTCCTGTGAGATGTGGCTGAGGGAGCTGGGGCTGTTTAGCCTGGAGAAAAGGGGTGACCTGATCACTCTCTACAAGCACCTGAAAGGATGTTGTGGCCAGTTGTGGATCGGCCTCCTCTCCCAGGTAACAAGCAACAGGACAAGAGGAAATGGCCTCAAGCTGTGCCAGGGGAGCTTCAGGATGGATATTTGGAGGCATTTATTTATGGAAAGAGTTGTTAAACATTGGAATGGACTGTCCAGGGAAGTGGTAGAGTCATCATCCCTGAAAATGTTCAAGAAATGACACTCAGTGCCATGGTCTACCTGACAAGGTAGTACTCAGTCAAAGGTTGAACTTGATGATCTCAGCAGTCTTTTCCAACCTAAATGATTCTGTGATTCTCACAAGCATTTAACACCACTTGTAGGACATTTTCCCTGTTTTTGCTTCCAAGTCCAGGAAATCATTGCTCTCTCTAATGTTTCATTGGCAAATGTTTTCTAGAACTACAGAATTGTTGGTTGGAAAAAGGCTTCTGGATGTCATCTAGTCCAATCTCTTGCAGAAATTCCTGAATAAAGCTGTTGTTGATATTTAGTTTAAAACTTTGTTTCTTAATTTCATACTATTTTTGCTTAGCAAGATGTATAAGGTGAAATAAGCATTCATTTGTGGTAACTTCAGGGTATGCTGCTATAATTTCAGAGGCTGTGAAATCTGTTTCTGAGGTATCTCAGTGGGTCCAAGACATCTTTGATAAGAGAGAGAACTCCTTGCAGCTACTTCGGGTTCAGAAACTGCTCAAAGGACAAAAGACTCAGGTTTTGACTCCAGGTGGGTTTACTGACAGCTCTGTTTTTCCCCTACTGTGCTGAGATACATGGAGATATGTTCTCCTTCATCTCTGGCTCAACTCACATTAACCAGTTTTCCCCTACTGCCCAAATTCAGGTGGTAAAAGAATATGACTACCAATTCAAGCACTTTTTTTTAAGTTAAGAATTTTAGAGTAAGGATAAGCAACAGCTTAATTGCCTGACATTCACATAGGAGAAGCTGATGTGGTTAGAAAGTTAGGAGACCAATAAGGTCAGGAGTGTAAGTAAGTCCCAGGTGGGAATGAAAGAGAGACACTTGAACATTTTGGCAGAGTGTAAGTAGTGGTATTGTCCCTCCTCCATTGCATAGCTGGATTGCATGGCCATAGATTTCTGAGTGTCAAGGGCCCAAGGACTGTGCTGTTGTTTGCCTTAAGCTACAAGATTGATGGAATTCTTCTCACACCCTTCATATGGAGAATTTTCTTCTATCTGCATGGTTAAACTGTGCCATAAATCAGTGTATCAGTGTTGATAGCTGAGCTAGATAAAGCCACAGTCACTGGCATGTAAGAATATTTAAATGCATAACAGGTCTTTTATGTGACTGGGTGTTCTCCATGCACAGACCACACTCCAAGCTATGTACGAAATATTGTGAGAAATGTGCCCAGTCTGGGCAATTATGAAACCGTCACCTGGGGCTTCACCTGTAGCCTCACTCAACTCTGCTATTTCAGAGGTTATCCAGGCACAGTGCTGCAGCTGGAGAGGAGTGCTAAAGTCACTGTGTGTGATGGTCTCTAAGACAAGTACCTCCAGATACTTGTGAATGTGGTTGAAATTCATACCTGTGGATCTTTGGCTGAAAAAAACCTTCCCCAGTGGGATGGCGAAAGACTTGGAAGGATAAAACTGAGAAAGCTCATGGGCTGAGATAAAGACAGTTTAACAAGTACAGCAGAAGCTGTTCATGCAAACAGTGTAACACAAGGAATTCATCCACCACTCCCTGTGGGTGGGCAGGCATGTGTTCAGCTATTCCCAGGAAAGCAGGGCTCTACCACACATAGTGGTTACCTGGCAAGACAAGAACCACCACTTTAAAACTCCCCCCCTTTGTCCTTCTTTCCCCTCATAACAGGCTGAACATGATACCATATGATATAAAATGTTCCTTTGGGGAGAACGGATTGGGTGTCCCAGCTGGGATCCTTCCCAAATTCACGTACGTTCCCAGCCTCCTCACTTGTGGGATGAGGAGCAGGAAAGACCTTGATACTGAGCAGTGCTTACACAGCAATAAACAAAAGATCCCTGTGTTGTCAATGGTGTTTTCAGTGCAAATCCAAAACAGCCACATACCAGCTACTATGGGAAAAATTAACTCTATCTTAGCCAAAGCAACACAGCTAGAACAAAGGTTACTTATCAGAGGTTATTCTCAAAGATGCTCAGTCAATGGGCAGATTAATTTACAATTCTCTTTCCTGTTCTTAGAATCCTTTCAGTGATCAGGTGAAAGGGAGCTAACACAGGTATGCTCTGCTTATACTGAGCAGAAGCATGTGCTGGGGTGCCTGGGCACACTTGGTGTAGTGTGTAAAAAGGTGTAAAAGGTGTAAAAATGTAAATCAGTTATCCTGAATATCAGAACTAATAAAGTAACACCATGACAAAAAACCTCCAAACACCCCAAAACAGTATAACTAGACCAGAGATGGCCATTGTTTGAAAGTGTTTGGTCCACTGATTTTTCGGTCTCTGAAAATTCTGAGATGCAGTAGGACAAGTGTTGAGGGTCAGTAAAAGCATTTCCATTATCTAGGACAGAGAATTCTTGTAGTCCTGTTTTCCATTGGCTGGAGTAACATAGTTACCATTAGATATGAGAAGCAGAAACATAAGAGGTAGCTGGAGCTTGCAAGTTTTGGTCCAGCTTTCCAGAAACAAGATAGCTTTTGCAGGACAAGATTGTGTTCTGTTGCCAAGAGGAAGCAGGAGAGAAAACAAAATGTTGTAGATTAAGAGCGAAGGGTGAGTGCTGGAGATGGTGTCTCACATTTACCAATGCCTCTGAGAGGTCCTGCTCCCAGTGAGGAGACCCTGCTTTTCTTGCTGCCTTCCATATTTAGGACAAATACTGTATCAGCCAGAACTGCTGCCTTAACTGAGCACATTCTTTCACAACAATTTCTTAGAACTTGTACGTCTGGGGATCCTGGACATGCATCTATATTCCAAGACTTCCAGTACAGTCTGGGTCAGACTGTATGCCTCTGAGTCTGATCACAGCATAGCCTGAGGGAAACAGCTCCCAGTCCAGCCCCATGCTGCTGACACCATCCTCCCATTTGTTTTTTTAAACAGGGATTGATTCCTGCACCTCACCCTTGTCTTCCTCAGTTTCTTATTCTGATAAGGAGTGGTTCCTGTGCAATAAGCTAAGCAGGAATCCACTCACCTCTTTTTTTTTGTGACTGTAGCATGCTAATAAGACACAATCCATAATAAAAACAAAACCGAGGGTTTTTTCCTAAAAGGTTCTTAATAGCTCACACAGAAGCTAAGGCATGAAAGAGTGACTGAAATTCCCCGGCAGATGTTTTCTAGACAAGACCAGGTGGCAACACCTTGTTACGGCTTTACATTTTTATAAGTAATCTTACTGGCAGGTGTTTTTATAACTCCTGTGAGTTGATGGCTATCTTCCACAAAAATCCTAGTAAGAAGTCCTGCTTTAATTATTTCATTTATTTCACTATTCAATTTTTAAAATTGCTGCTTACAGCTAGGCTTATTAAATTGTTTTGATTATTTTCCTCTTGTGTTATCACAATTCATTTCACAGGTGGATGACACCGGACTCAGTTGTGCAAGAGAGGTTGATAAGGTTGCCTACTCAGACCTCTCTCATTTTGTATCTCCTTTGATGCCTTCTCTTTAGAACAGTCATCTGCAATCTGTAATCTCTTGGTTACTGTAGGTCTGTACATAGTTAGATGACCTGTGAAACATTGTTTTAGTTTTGGGGAGGAGGGTTTATCTGTTTAATTAGCACACACAAACAAAACAAGGAAAAAATAATAGATTTTCAAAGCTGAAGCTAGCTTCTGTTTCACCACTAACGACAAACAGCTGGGCAACACAATTTAAGATAGTTCATGCTGCGTTTTCTGAAGGCTTATGTTAATTTAATGTTATGCATATCATTTTCAAAACGTGTTTTTGTTCTGATCATTTTAAAGAGACTTGCATATGATAATATACTCTTAATTAACATAGCAGATTTATAACATCTTCAGCTGTTCCTCATATACTAAGCATTTTGGGCTGGTTACTGCTTCTGCACCAGTGTTATCCACGCTGGTGGACTGGACTCAGCTGACATCAGTGCCTTCTAGTGGTTGGAATTGATGTAGAACACGGCAACCGGCAAGGGTGGCTCACACTCTATTCCTGTTTGTGTCATCACACCCTTTCCTTTTTATTCCCTCCCGCCCTTCCCCAGATCTCACAGCTGTCTCTGTTTCCCCTGCATGCCCAGGGCGCTGGTATATCCGGGAAGGCTGGCTTTTGGTGGTGCCTTCAAAGGGAGAAGAACTGAAGCGCAGGATGTTCTTCCTGTTCTCTGATATCCTCATTGCAGCGAAGCCCTGCCACCCACGTCGTACCTGCAACAAACTGCCCTGCCAGGCTGTCTACCCACTCCACCAGTGCTCAGTGGATAAAGTGTTCGGCCACACGCAGAGCCAGGGAGGGCTCCTCAGTGTAAGTATTCCCACCTGTGCCAGGCAGAAGAGCCAGTGGAGTCAGACCTGGAAGCAGGTCTCCAGCTGTCTCAGCAGAAGCAGGACCGAGATGATAAGAGTGGTGATAAAATGCAGTGAAAGAGTCTGAGTTAGGGCAACCCTTCCCTTCTTGAGTGAAGTACTTTTCCTTTCATGGCATAGAGCCTCCTGCACATTCTGGGGCTACAGGCTGATGGTTGCTTCACTTAGCTCAGGTAAGGAGCTCCACTAGGACTCTGACATGCCCTCATCAGAGCCACAGGTTTGGGGGGGGAGCCCCACAGTCAAATGACAATGAATATGTAGCATTACACTGACTACAGACTGAATATGTAGAAAAACAAAGTCAAGAAGATGTGGGTGTTATTACAACAGGTGTTGTTTATCTAATTCCCTGAGGGCTGCAGATTCCTTGACAGGGGCCAGAGTCTTCTGCAGGGGTTTCAAGGTCAGTTCTTCCAAGGTTGCACCTGGGGCTGTGTTAGCTTTTTTTGTGAGCTGTGACAAAAAACTCTGAGCAAGCTGTGACCTGTGGATCATGGCAGTGGAAGGATCCCTAGGGACAGCTTGGAATATGTTAGAAAACTGGATGATGAGCTGCTGAGACTTGTAATTGCTCACCTCCAAATGGGTCAAAGTGAGCTATCAACTGCAACTGGAAACAATGGAGAAGACTGGCACTTGTTCTGTACTGTGCAGCCTCTGGCTTTGCCTAATATTAAGGCTAAATTTTTCTATCTGGGAAGAAGGGTGAAAATCAGCACGCAGGGACTGAATTCAGTGGTGATGACCTTCTTTTTACTGGAGTTGCTGACTTGGCAAGGAATGCCACAGATTCTGTTTGCCTTTCAGCTTTCCTTTCCACAGAAGACACTGCTGTTGATGTCCAGCAACCAACAAGAGATCCATGACTGGTACCAGAGTCTCACAGCTGCAGTCAGGTAGGCATCTATTTTCCAGAGGTGGAAGGGGACAGGACATAAAAGTGACCATATGGACCTGTGTGTGGATGGAAGCAGCCTGACACTGGCAGCCAGGATACAAGGGAATAGTAAGGACGGATTTCCCATATTAACTGTGAAATTCCCCTTTGTTTTCCTCCACAGGCAGCTGAAAGCCTGACCCACCTGAGTACAAGACAAACTGGCAGGACAACCACCTTTGTGGCAGAAGCTTCCACAATCTTAGAAAATGTTCAGTGACATATAGCAGCACTGCATTGAGAGGGACTATACAGCATGTTCGTGAGATGATGAATGCTTTGTTAGCTGCCCTTATGTTCATACAGATACCGCAAAAAATGCATTTGTACATTAAAAAAATCTGTATTATGGATTTTCCCCAATTTAGCTTAGAAGCTTCTAGCTTTTCTGCACTTTAGTAAACTCAGATTATTAACTTAAGGTCAAGCAGATGGGAGTGTGACTTGTTTTCCCTCATTAAATGCTTTTTTAAAGGTATTTTTGTATTTTGTTAAAGCCTCAGCATGGACTTTCAATAATGTGGGAGTTTCACATCAGTTTGGTTCAGAAAACATCTATTTGAATATGGTCAACTTGAAAGAGGACAATTTCAAGCTTATTAGAAACATGAAGATTAAGGTCTGTCTGAACACTGACCTTTTAGCAGTTCAACTGTTTTTTCTTCTTCCTTAAGCAGTGCTACCCATCTTTAATTTCTCACTGGGGTTAATTAAAACAGAACTGGTACTCTGTGAGATAAATGTCCCAAAGAGAGAATACATAATGGGTTTTTTTTGGTCTTTCCATACAATTAACTTGCTACACAGGATCACCCGTTTAAATGTCTTAAGTTTGTGAAACCTGTGAGGAAGAAATGCGACAGGAAGCCACACTGGTTCCGCTGTGTTTTGCCAAGAAAGGATGGGCCAGGTGTTCTTGAGGTCCCTTCCAACCCGGTATTCTATCCTGTGATTTTACATTCGGGTTGGTTTTGTTTTGGGCTTTTACACTTCAAAGTTATAGCTAGGACTTTCAAGTACTAGCCATGCTTGAAATCAGAGACAAAGCTAACAATTTAAGATTCTTATTGCTCAGTAGTTATATCACTCTGAAAAATTTCTGCTACTCCCCCTTTTTGTTGTAATAGAGCAATGCGGAGATTTCCTGCAATCCTGCACTTGAAGTTGGCATGTCTGTCAAGTTCTGGCCAGAGATTACTGTGACTCCTGCCTATGTTATCACCTTATGAGTTCCTTTGGTTGTCTCTTTATAGGACTTAGCTCAGTGTTACCTTATTTGCATTCGGTGCCTTTTAAACAGCAGAAGTATCTTATTTTTCACCAAACTTTCTGTTCTGCAATGCTGAACACTGGCTGCTAGAACACACTTGTAGCTCTGACACAGGGATTTGGGACCAGAAACTCTAACATACCCATTTTTCTCTAGGGTAAGTTACTAACTTGCAAGCACAGGAATTAAGCTGTGCCAGGGTAGGTTTATGTAGGACATTAGGAGGAATTTCTTCACAGAAAGGGTGAATAGACACAAATGGTCTGCCCAGGAGGTGGTGGAGTCACTGTCCCTGGAGGTGTTAAAAGAACACCTGGATGTCTTAGTGCCATGGCACTTAGTGCCATGCTCTGTTGTCCCGGTGGTGTTTGGTCATAGGTTGGATTTGATAACTTCAGAGGTCTTTTCTGACTTAAATGATTCTCCAAATACAATTCAAATACAAGCAAACTGACTTTTTGATCTGCCCAGGAGGTGGTGGAGTCACTGTCCCTGGAGGTGTTAAAAGAACACCTGGATGTCTTAGTGCCATGGCACTTAGTGCCATGCTCTGTTGTCCCGGTGGTGTTTGGTCATAGGTTGGATTTGATAACTTCAGAGGTCTTTTCTGACTTAAATGATTCTCCAAATACAATTCAAATACAAGCAAACTGACTTTTTGAACAAAGTTTATTTACACAGAGAATATAAACCATCAGGCCTCCTAG
>NW_008235809.1:1008198-1017146 GCF_000691975.1 Corvus brachyrhynchos | reverse complement strand
ACGGGTGGGGTTGGAAAGGGACACGGCGGGACTCCTGGTCCAGCCTCCCTGCTCGAACAGGGTCGTCCTGGAGCACGCGGGATAGGAGTCCCTCCGATGAGGGAGACTCCGCAGCCTCTCCGGGAAATCTGTTCCAGTGCTCGGTCACCCGAACGGCAAAGAAGTTCTTCCTCATGTGCAGGTGGAACTTCCTGTGCATCGGCTTCCGCCCGTCGCCTCGTGTCCTATTGCGGGAAACCACCGAGCAGCGCTTGTTCCATCCTCTGACATCTCCCTGCAGATACTGACAGGCGCTTAAATGCCCAGCTCGCTCAGCCTTTTTTCGTAAAGGATGCTCCAGTCCCTTAATTATTTTTGTGACCCTCCTCTGGACCCGGTCCAGGAGCTACACGTCTCTTGCGCTGAGGAGCCCAGAACTGGACACAGCCCTCCATGCTGAGGAGAGGGACACGATCACCTCCCGCACGCTGCTGGCATTGCTCTTCCTCATGCAGTCCAGCCCGCAGCCGTCTGACCGGGACAGGGAGCCGGGACAGAGCCGGCGGAGCTGGGAGGTGGCTGCGGGCGCAAAGGAGCCGCGCCGCGGCGATCCATTGTCCCGGCCGTCCTCTGTTAGTTCTTTTTAAAACTATCGGAGATGAGCTAATTAAACAGGCAGATTTTAAAATGCCTAACTTTAATACACTGCTGTGTAACTGGTTAAAATTAAAAGGACGACATCATCATGTCATACGAATACCATCTGGCTTTCCCCAAATACAGACATCAAGTAACTGAGATTCTGCTTTTCGTGAATTCTTGACAGTTCTGTTATCATACAATCACGGAACAATACTACTAGCAGGATTCCCAGTAAAACTGGGAACTCCTTTGTCTGCCTTTTCATTCTTAGATCTGCTAACAATAGATTTTTTTTTGCCTCCACTATTTACTTTGTTTACACATTTACCCGCATGTCGGCGATCCTGGATCCTGGTGGTGGAGTCGGATCCTGCATCCTGGTGGTGGAGTCGGATCCTGCCAGGGAAGACAGCCAGCCCGGCAGGGTGCCAACCCTGCGGCTGCCCCTGAGGCATTGGGCAGGCAGGGTGGGCTCTGCAGGGAGGAGGGGGCAAGCTGGGCTCCTCGCTGCCCCTCAGCTGTCGGACACAGCCTGCAGGATGCTCCTGGGCTGTGGGAAGGGGCTCCACTGGGTGCGTGCGAGGGGCAGGCAAGGCCTGATGGAGCCTGTGTATTATTCCCTCTTTTCCCCATCACTGGTGGCGGGATGCCAGACAGCTCCGGACCCCCGTATTGCATCCCCAGGATGTGCAGAAGCTGCACACACTGGCAGCATGGGGTGGGACTGCTGTATCCAACCTCATGTAGTCCTGATGTGGCACAGGAGCCACCATCCGTCCACAGAGCAGAGGTGGTTGTCTGCTTTATTCCCGTAAAGACTGAAACCCACCCTAGCTTGCAAGAGCACATGCCCCAGAGTCAAAGAACTAAGACAGTATTGTTCAGCTCCAAGAAAAATGCTAGAAGGCAGCGTAAGGAGGTTTCCTGCCATCTGTTTCTTCAAGCCAACATCACTGTGTTTCAGAGAAAGGGCGATGTGTAACAAAAAAGCAGCTACCAACAGTGTAAGAAAAAATATCTTTGTTATTACGAATACATCATAAAATCACAGTCATCTTATACACATTTTAGTATTTCATATATAAATAAAGTGAACAGTATAGTTATTGGAATGTGTAAAAGGAACAAACATATGGGGGTTTTTTAATGTGAAATTAACAGAGAATTGGACCCCATCCCCATCTTTTGTTGCTGCTCTGGGACTTGGTACATTAACCCTGAAATACTTCTAGGCAGAAGGCTCTTCAAGCTGTGATGCCAACAGCAACTCCAGGCATTACCCTAATTCCATTTACAATCAATTTTCCTCTCCTTTTCCTAATTTCTGACTATATAGGAGTTCTTGTGTGTCAGAACTACAGCTGTGTAAGAAAGACTAAACCTTTATGTACCTGGCACAGTGTTGAAAGAAAAAAATTTTCAAGATTCATGATTTTGTTAAACCCATTAACAATCAGAATTTTCTCATCACTACACAGTCTTGCAAATGTTTCCATTAAATATATTTCTAATATTAATAAAATAACAAATTCTTTATTATCCTTCTGCTTATAACTTGATGTCTTAACATCAAAATAATATTTCTTTCTAATAAAATTATACATATCATTTATATGAAACAAAGTTGTCATGTGCATGAGCCTAGTAATGAGACTAGCCACAACTGTAGAAGTTTCTACTTTCTTGTTTTGGATTCTTGGGGGAGTTTGTTATTTTTGGAGCCACAGAGTAATAAATAATTTGCAAGGTTATGTCTTCTCTGGCTACCAGTAACAAAACTTAAGATTGGAAATGATTCCTCTGCTCTGGCTGTATGAAATGTTGGGTATGCTGAAGAAAATGACACTTTTCTAAGCCTTTATGTGTTTACAGCAAAATCTGAATGAAATGTTGCTGATACAATGTGTTATGAGTTATCATACAGTTAATCAGAAATGAGAAAGTTCTATGCAAAGATCTCAGCTGCATGCAGACCGAAGGCTGACCCTTCCCAGCCAGCTGGGCTCAGTGGGACTCTCGCTGTTGCTTGAATTCCTATGTCGTGTTGGGTGGACTTGTCTTTTCCATAGTGTCCTCTCCTTGCTGTTGACACTCAAACAGTTTTGAGGCAGAAAATCTGGACAGAGGAGGGCAAGGACAAGGGGAAACCCAAGGAACATGTTCTGTGACCTTTTTTGTATGAAGCAAGCAATGTGAAAGCCAATGAAAGGGAAGTCACTGAGGTTTCCACTCAGAAAGGCATGTAAATATGTGCTATGTTTATATTCAAGAACCTCTAGGACAACTTTCTGTACTTACAGTGAAATATGTATTTTACCTGCTTTTCTGGTCCAGTCTCAGAATAGCCCTTCCCTGGATACTTACACACGGCAGGGCAGTTGTCACCTCTTCCTGAATTTGATGGTCAAACTGGGGGAACTTCTCATTTGGTATGTGTCTCTATTTGGAAAAGCAAAACTTAAAACTAAAATAAGTGCCTTTTTTAGAATACATCACCTTGTGGGCAGAGGGCAATAGAATTTAGTTGAAATGAGTCACTTAGGAAGTGACTCATCTAATGTAAGTTAGATCATTCAGTATCTCATGGTCAAAAACCTGCAGCTACTAATTCTCTGGTGGGATCCAGCCTGATCCAACAGGGTGCAGTGGTAAACATATGCAAGAGTTCCATAATTTGCTAGATTTAAAAGTAACATTTGACATTTAACAAATTTAATTAAAATTGCATATTTATAAATGATGTAATTTATACTCCGTTGCCTGCTTGAAATTAAGAAAATAAGACATAAATGCCTCAGTTCATACTGTCTTTCAGGTTTTATCGAGCCTGCTGCATATAAGACCGTCCCTCTGTTGGCCACAGGTTCCTTCTTCAGGTCTCCCTTATTATGTGATTCACAAGATTACTTGGATCTGCAGCTGCTGGCAGAGCTCCTCCCAGACAGAGGAGAAGCCCAAGGACCACAGGGTGAGATCACTGTAATTTTTTTTCAGCTATCCCCACAACTTAGGCATTGCTTTGTAAATAGTGATACAGATATAACATGAAAAGAAATACAGAACACTTGTGTAATGCCCTTGCTTGTGGCTTAGTGGCAGTGAGAAATTGGGAAACGGCTACAGGAATGAGCACATCCTCTTAAGAGAACACACAGAAGTTATAGAAAAGGCTAGACAGCCAGCTGTTTACACAGCCTGACCTGTACTGATGCTGTCAGGATTACACCAACTATCTTTTGGCCCAGAGAAGGGAAGGGAATCCAAGCCTTTATATATTATCTGAAAAGGCCCTTCTTATATTTTCACCTGTATTTATTTTACTAGAACATGCAAGCCCTGGCAAACATGGCAAAATAACAACTTTTTCTTTACATTTGTAACATGGACACTACTGAACACTAAACATACTGTAGAAGTAGCAGCTACACAGACTCAACATTGAAATTTTGTGCTTAATATACTCCTTTATATTCTAAGCATGGCAAAGTCCTCAGCAGCTGTGGTAATCCAAAAGAAATGGCAACATACATCATCCATGAGGTATGGTATAACTTGTGCATCCAATTTTCCAGTGTAAATAAAGGGCACTCCCTTTTATCCCCATTCATAATATAGGATCCCATGTGCAGTATCTCACCTTAGCCATCCTCGTACCAGTTGAAATATTTTGTCATGTGCACTCCTGCACCTACTCACACTCCTCATACACCCAGCCAAACATGCTGCCACTCTGTGTTCCAGTTTGGTGAACGCCATTTAGTTTGGTCTCATGCAGCAGAGGAACAAAACAGATGGAAGCTCTTTGCAAACATGAGGCCTTCTCTCTGGTGTTGATTTCACTCAGACTTCAGAATTTCACCAAGGAAGACCTGCACCTGCAGGATGTCAGAATTGGACTCTTTCTGCAAGGCTGGGATATATTTTGTGCTTGCCAATAAGCCTGCTTGATTCATTTTGGTTTCCTGCTTTAAACATCCCCTTTATCTTGTTCATCTTTGTGTAATGTATCCGACATGAATCTGTTGAGAAAGAAAACTGGCCTTCACACTGAGGAGTGGGACAATGGTAAAGAAAAAGTAGTGTTTGTTTAAGACAAATACATCTTTTGACTGTCTTTGAATGATACTCTAGCAACACAAAGCCAAATAATTTCCAGATCAAGCAGCAGCACCCTTGTTTAACCCTTCAACTTTTTTTTTTTTTTTGCCTTTTTCTGCCATGATGAGGCATAATAGAGGACACGTCTCACTTACAGGTGGCCTGCACTGTGAAACAGGGATCCACTTCTCACACTCTCCTAGGCCTGGGGACAGTAGCTGGAGACTCGAGTTCAGTGATATAATTTATTTGCATTCGTAAAGTAACTATGGACCAAGGTATTTGTTACTGACATCATTCAGGGATGATGTTCAGCTAACCCTCTGTCCCTGGCAAAATTTGGGTACTGGGTCATTTGGACATAGAATGCAAAGTAGGCGGATGGAATGCTGTGGTCTGTGTTATTAGCTAGAGCATGCCTTAATCATATTATATGCTAAGAAGGTTTTTTTGATAGTCTAGGTACAATGCACAGTGCAGGCTTGGCGATACGGAATTTCTGCAAGGAGGCTACCATGAACCAGGAAAGCTACAGTACAGGCAGCATTTTTCAGGAAAAGCAGAAATAATATATGTATATATATATATATGTATATGTGTGTATATATATATATATATATACATATTACATTTTCAGTGCAGTTATTTATATAGAAGAATTCTAAAGAGGCTTTGTTTTTCAGTAGGCATAGCTAAGGATGGTCTGCCTTCTGTATCCTAGTGTTTCTGGATGTTGCCCGTGGTTTGTAGTCTTCTCCGGATCCAAAATCCACTGTGTCGTGATAGTTTGTGAATTCCTGAGGTAATGGAAACTCCTCTGTTGATGAATGAGTCCTGTGTCCAAACACTCTGTCTTGCAGCTCAGCGATGTCGTTTCTGATGTCTGCCATCATCAGCAATAGGAAATCAAATGAACCCGGTGGGCCCTGCAGTCACAAGGCACTGCCATTAATAACAATCCACCTTGCTCTTACAGTTTTCAAACTGTCTGATAGAATTACTCCTGCAAGGGTTGTTCAGTAAAATACTGCTTCATACCAGTTGCCAAAAGCCAGTGGTCTGGTTTTCAACCGACTTTGCTCAGGAAAAAATTTTCAAAAGAATCAAATGTTTTCGCAGACAGAGCCTACATTTACAAGATGCTCAGCCCTTTTGTCACTTAAAAATTGCTTTGCTTCATAAGAGTATCTTGACACCTCATGGGAATAGAGGAGATTAATCTTGGTTCCTTGTCTTCTTGTTTATTAAACTGACAGAAATTACATTCTTAGAATGAGTAATCAACAAATTCTTTTAAGACTGCTGTTATTTGGCAATTGTCTTTTCAATAGGATAACCTTGCTGCTGTCCATCACTTACTTAGTATATTGGTAATTACAATGCAGAGAGTATCTAATTTTAGAAAATCATTATTTCTTTTTAGCTGACTTCACACAGTAAAATAAGCTGTTTAATAGTGAGCACACCCTGCTGGGCACACTCTTAAAAATCAACTCCACCAATGAGAAAATACTGTAAGTAAATTCATAGATCATAGAATGGTTTGGATTGGAAGGGACCTTAAAGATCATGTAGTCCCAGCACCTCTGCATGGGCATGGATGCTTTTCACTAGACCAGGTTTCTCAAAGCCCCTTCCAGCCTGGCCTTGAACACTTTCAGGGACGGGGCATTCACAATTTCTCTGGGCAACCTGTGCCAGTGTCTCACCACCCTCACAGTACAGAATTTTTCCTAGTATCTAATTTAAACCTGCTCTCTTTCATTTTGAAGCCATTCCTCTTTATCCTGTCACTACATGCCCTTGTATATAGTCCCTCGCCATCTTCCTTGTTGGCTCCCTTCAGGTACTGGAAGGCTGCAATTAGGTCACCCTGAAGCCTTCTTTTTTCCAGGCTGAACAATCCCAACTCTCTCAGCCTTTCCTCATAGGAGAGATGCTCCAGCCCTCTAATCATCTTGGTGGCCTCCTCTGGACTTGCTCCAACAGGTCCATGTCCTTCCTGTGCTGGGGACCCCAGAGTTTTTTTAAACAAGTTCACCTGAAAACAGATTGTCAATACTCGTTCCTTCTTCTGAACTCAAAACCTATAGTTTCACAAATCCGAGAGAGATGAGGGACAGGATTTTAAAAGGTTCTAGAGATCAAATTCCCATTGAGAGCAGGGTTAGAACTGTACTAAGTAGCACCCTGTGTGGTTCTGCCTTCTAAGGGTGTCTCAGTGCCACTGTAAGGCTGAGGTGCAACCACAGGCCTTTGGTCACACACCCAGTAAGGGAAGAGGTTTGTAAGAAAAAACATTTGGATGAAAACAGGCAATTACTTTGTTTCCAACAACATTTTCTGTGTATGTAAATTATCTGTTCTCTTGGCACAGTTTTTTTCTTTAACTTTTGGCTGACCTGTAGTTAGTAGTCAACATGATTCTGTTGTGGAAATTCCTCCTGTGTGGAATACTTACAGGTATCCCCTTTGGTCCTGGTGCTCCTCTCTCCCCCTGTAATCAATTACACCTCAGTTAGTTTGCTGTGACTAAAGGAAATTAAAAAGTCACCATTTGCCTCTGCAAAAAGTCACCATTTGCCTCCCTTACTGTCCCCAGATCCCAAATCATCAGCTCGTGTTTCTTTGTAAAAAGAAAAGGAAGTGAAGGAGGAATGCAATAAAATTGTTGCTTATTCTAGTGGTAGAAGAGTGGGGCATTTCTGATATTTCTCCTGGACAGTAACAAGTGAATCATGAACAGGAAGAATTCACAGTGAATGACAAGGGCTAAAGCATCAAAGTTTCTTCACGGAAAAGCCAAAAAATCTGCAGAGAAAGAAAAGAATGCTGTGTGACATGCAACCTGACAGGACTATTTGCAAGATTTTAGGAACTGCAAACACAAAACAGCAGAAGGGTGACATGAAGGAGTGGGACAATGTGGTGGCTGATTGACCTGTGGTACAAGAGACAGAGAGAGTTCTTGGTAAGACAGTTTCTGATGCCAAAGACTTAGTGGTTATGGTGGGGGAAAGAAGCCTCTCCCAGGATGCCTTGTTCGGTTATGTCAATGTACCCCAGTTCAGCTTCCCCAGTTGGCTCCTGGTGTTAGCCACAGCCCTGTACTTAAGCTCGAGCTGTCACGTGCTTGGGGTCATTTGCCTCTAGAACCCTTCACAAGTTGTAGCAATAAAGTGCCTTCTGTGGAACTCTAAGCAAGGACCCTTCTCAACTCCTTGACGTCAGCTTAATATTACTGAAGCCATCCATGCGTCTGTGCATTCATGCCTGTGAGCCACAGAGCCGGCAGGGACCCCAGTAATAGGACAACAGGATGTTTTCATCTTAGCAGAGGAAATGAGGTGGTGTAAGGGTGTGACTACAAGTGTGTAGGGTCTCTCTAGCAAGCCTGCACTTCACATGTGCATGAGCCCGTCTTATGGAAATTAGTACCTCTCCTCACCTTGCTACCATCTCTCCCTGGGGCACCAGGTGGGCCCTGCAAGAGAAAAGAAAGTGTTCACAAGTTGTGGAGCTAATGGCAATTGTGCAGTGCATGACAGGAGACAAGAATACTGACCACGGGGCCCCGTCTGCCCTGCTTAATGTGTGAAATGTCTGGAGATGGGCCCATAGGTCCCATTGATCCGCGAGGGCCTGGCTGTCCGGGAGGTCCAGGTAATCCAGGAGCTCCTTGACTCCCTTTAGGTCCTGGAGCCCCTGAAATCAAAAGCAAAAGTTACCTGCTGGGGAAAGCCTTCAGGATATTTCATCAAGAAGTGGGGAACAACCATTTTTTTAAAGACCCAAGGGCGTGGTTACTTTAACACACCCAAACCCATGACAGCACAACCAATACATCTGCATCTGCACATCAGCAGCCATCTGACACAACATTAACCCTTGCCACAGTAGCTACAAGAGATGACCACACAATTAAATCTTGTGTATAACAAGAATTTGAGTCTGCCAGGTGCTTAGGGACATAGACTGGGAATGAAAACAAAAGCAGAAATGCCTCATTTTCACACAAGGAAGAACAAATCACAATTGAGGGACATCTCATAAAAAGAAAGCCTCAGAAGACTCATGGGAATTTTGGGTCATTGGCATCTACATGACTGACACAAGCAAGCCCTTTCCAGTGGGAGGCTGTGCCTCTTTTGCCCAGTGCAATAGCCAGTGTGTTAGGGGCAAAAAAGGCTCTGTTCTTCCATTTTGCTTTATATTGTTTTCAACTTCTG
>NW_008235809.1:992157-1008145 GCF_000691975.1 Corvus brachyrhynchos | reverse complement strand
CAGCTCAAGAGAAACAGTAGAAAACGTACACCAGAAAATCAGTCACCTGAAACAACATTTGCAGACAACAAAGACCACTAAAATGTCACTAGTTGAAACACTTCATGATTAGAGGGGGAAACACTTCTCTTCATACTGAGGGCACATGAAAGACATAGAGAATAAAAGGCACAGAGTTTTTAGGATTTTCAGAGAGAGACAACTCAAGTTTAGTGATGACTCCCTGTGACTCTTCCAGCGGGGGCAGCAGGGGAGGTGAACAGGGATGGTTTCAGGGAGAGCAGAGTTCTACAGTACCTCGGACAGTTCAGTCATGGGGAAACCCAGTGGGTGGGAGACCTGCAGGGTCAGGCCTACCTTGGAGGGATTGCAAAGCAACCCACTGTACCATCAGAGTCTGTTGCAGAACCTCTAAACATACTGTCCTTGCACTTACAGTAAACTGAAGACCGAAGATACTCATCCTCCAGGAAAATGAGATAAAGATACAGAAAACAAAGCCAGACTGCAAAAGGGGGTATAAATGGGAGGATGGGGTGCAATTCAGAAGGGAGTAAATCAAGCCTTGTAAGGAATAGTTGCCAGTCCTCTGTAAGAATCCTTCTGAAATCCAGCACAATGCTAAGATTCCTTGGATTTATTGCTAACCCAAAATTAGATCTGCATTCAACAGAATTAGCAAAATTTTGAGTATTCCTGGCTGCCAGGTACAAGGTGTCTGGATTAAGTTTGAGCTTTAGGACCTCTCTGTTTTTTGCATTATTTCAATCTACAACCTAACAAAGAAGGTGTGAGTGGAGTTATAATTTTCTTTTCATTTTCCTTTGGATCTGGTATATGACATAAAACCAACAGATGAATCCTTGCAAATCAGGCAAGGAAAAATAAAAGAGTTGGCACAAACTCCTACAAACTGAAAGCACATTTTCACCTCTACAACTGATAGTGAACTAAAGCAATAGATATTCCTGAAATGAAGCAGAGAGTGTTTTAAGACAGGGTTAAAATACAGGAAATAACAAGTGAAGCAGGTGAGATATCCCAGGGAGAGGGAGAAATTTAACGCATACAGGACAAACACAGCTTGCATGCCAAGAAACATATGGATTCACAATGGATGATGTTAGACAACTGGCAGAGGCTGACCATAACAACCATAAAGGTTTTTTTTTTTAATTTAGCACAAATGCAAACATAATATATCAGTGAAAATGTGAAACATATGAAATCAGATCACACTGGAAGACTGAAGTTTACTTTTTTAGTCCTAGCACTATTGCACATTCACATCCCTCTGGTCTTACCTGGAGGGCCTGGTTGGCCAGGCTGGCCTGGGGGGCCAGGGATATATGCATTAGAGGCAAGCACTTTTTCACCTGTGATTTGCTTGCTAAGATCAGCAGCATTATTTGGCAGCAAAGCAACCTGCCAAAACAAACAAACAAACAAATCTATGTAAGACCTTTACTGTTCAGCCTGATAAATCACATTCTTATTTAAGCTTTCATGTGAACAAACAGCTATTTAAATATTTCAGGAAAATATAAAGTGTTTATTCATATCCTTCATTGATATCATCAGAAAAACCTTCTTATTCTGTGAGTCTGTTCACTTTTCAAGTCACTGTGGAAATACTGCTAGCCAATCCAACAGAGGACAGTGGAAATTCAGGAGAGATATAGCAACAAGTTCTGAAAAACTTGAGTCTCATTGCTGCTTCTCAGAAAACTTATTTTTCCTTGTTTGAAGTTTCCTCTATTCATTTATTGCCTTTTCTCAGGGCAATATTTGCTCGGATATTTAAGTTCTTAAATGCTGCACAAGCCACTAACATTCCATAGATTTTAATGAGAACCCCAAATCCTTTGTGAATCTGGGCCTAGAAAGTAACCACACCGTTTAACCAAACAGATATCTGGATCTGCTTTGCATGGAGACACAAAGATAAAGTAAGTGAGAATGCAAGGAGAATTGCACGCTATAGTTTAAAGTGTCATTATTCATTACATGTTTAATTATCCATGAAAAGTTCATCTATCCAGTTGAATACATTTAATAATTAAACATATTTAGTAATATTCTGCAAATGTTTGGTCTCTCCAGAGGCAGCTGAAGGGAGATGACAAGCCAGGAGGCTGGTCTGCAGTGAGAAAAAAAGTTTATTAGTGTTGAGTGGCTGCATGTAGACTTAGGGATTTTGCTCTGCCAAATGGAGCTGAAGCACTATTTCAGCAATACCAGTGCAGACCTACCCCTGGGTGAGCTTTGTACCTTCTTGAATGGATTTGGCTCTCTGGATAATTTGATGCTGAATTCTGCAACATTTGCCTGGGAAAGCTGCATTAAGTAAAATAGATGAGGACTCCTGCTATCTGACCAAGCTTTTTGTCAGCCATTAGGAGTTCTCTGAGCTGGGCTGTTCTCAAGGCTCCTACGTGTTTCTGTAATTATTTGACATACATTCTTTTGTCATTACTTCAAACCTAATGTTTGTAATGCACAGGGGAAAAACCCAGCGTTATGCACCTGCAGTACCTATTTGAACTGGGCAAACAAGTTATTGCTTAAGGAATACAATTTAAAGGCAGGCAGTGCTGCTTGTAAATTGAGGTTGAATGCACAGAACAGTTCTGAAAAAAAAAGCCAGGAAAAAAAAAGTTGGAAATGCTGAGATAGTTCCTGGTGGCATTTCCAAAACATCAGTTTGATTTTTGAGAGTGGAACTCAAAATGTGATGACAGGAACACAACAATTTATCAGCCATTTCCAAGTTACGTTTTGGAGACCATTGCAGTTCCAAAGACAAGAGACTACACTATAGGCAAATTAAGCATCGTGATGTAAGTCTTACAAGAATTTGATAGATTCACTCCACCCCTGCAGAAATCAGTGGCTGGATGAGGTAATATTTTCACAGAAGTCCCAAAGGGTGTTTCTTGTACACTCACTTCTATGAATCTGCTTTTCACAGAGAGTATGGGGATTCAGCATACCTATGGGCTCTGGGATGAGTTGTCATCTCTGCTTTTTCAAAGGAAAACATTTGCTTTGTTTACCAGTGACCCTGCAGCTTTCTCAGCCAACTTCCCAGCCAATGCAGCACAGACAAAACTGTGGGGCTACTGAAGATAAAGGACTACTCTGTGGGTCACAGCACCCTACCCCTGGGGCTGAAGAGGAAATTGCAGTAACTGGGGGCTCTCACAACATCAGTGGCCAGGGACCAGCATGGGAAGGTCTACTGACTGGCTATGGTCAGCAAAGTTTTGTTTCCTGGAGGTGTGTCCACCCTGTTCAGAGCAGGCTCTTGGCTGGATACAGAGGAAAGGCTTGCAAGGACCTTCATGCTGCAAAACTTCCACTACAAGACACAAATCAACCAAGGACTCTGCAGTGCCAATGCTGCCCTGCTAAAACGGAGACACAAAGTCAAATCCTGTGGCTGTCTGAGAGTATTATGTTTTTAAGGTAGTTTTTGTGAGAATATTTTCAGTGTCATCAGTGAGTGCTTCTCCTGAGTGGTGGCCACAGGTGAGTGGCAGATTAATTGAAGTAGTCTTTTTAGCTTGTGTGTAAATTTCTCAACATATCTCATTCTGGGGATCTATTGCTATATCAATTGATAAATAAATGTCACTTAGTACATAGACCCAGCCATGAATACTCTTCAGGTTATACTGCAACTGGTCAGACTGGAGTAAAAAGGTGCATTTAGTGGCAAAGACTCATCATGAAGGGGATTCGGAAGTGTATTCTTTTCTGATGCTTAGATATTTCCTCGTTCCTGCCAGCAAGGTTGTTGTAACAACTGAGTAAGTTAGAAAAGAAATCACATAGCTGCTGTGAAAGCATCTATGCATGCTTCCCCACTGAGTCAGCTGGACTTGAAGCATATGCTAGGAGTGCCAAAATACCCAGGCTCTGGTCTAGCTCACTGCTCTTTGATATCTTCTGGCCAGAAAATGGTTGTTTCATGTACTGGGCCAAACCATGTGTTTTTGTTGTTGACTCACAGCCTCTTAGGTATTGGCTACACTCACTGCCCTAATTTCTGTTTCACCTTTTAGCTGAACCAGGATCCTAGTACAGGGTGACCTTGGCTTTCTCCATCTACAGCTCCAAATCTTAATGGCCCTTGGAAAACAATGGGTTTTTTTTTCCATATGCATGCACATATTAGCAAGGGTAAATTCTAAAGAAAGATTGTTGTAGAAACAAGACTTCCATGTGCTGTCTTGCATGCTGCATTTGGAGTTTTGCATAGTTTCTAGGAGGTCTGTGGTTTAGAAAATTGGACAGTGCTTGTCAGGACTGACTTGGAACATGGCTTTCTAATTAAGATGTTTAAACACATCTGTGCAATAGGATCAAACTTACTTGTTGGGTTTTTTTTAATTGTTGGCTGTGTGTCAGCGTGCCAGATATTTTCCCCCCAGCTTTTCAGCTTTCCACTCTTCTTCCTTTCATCAAGGTCTTAGATCAATCTAGGACTGCCCACAGACCTCTAGTCTATCAGGACAATGCATCTTATTGGATGAGAGGCTTTTCTGCTAACCACAATTTTGAATAAAGTTCATAAAATCTGAAAGCCTTAACCACAAGACTGAAGACTCATTTCATAAACTTTCTTGCTGGCAGACAGAAATGAACTTTTCTATGCGAAACAGAACAGCTTTAACCACAGCTATTGAGAGGCATCCTCCCCAGAAGAACTTGGCCATGGGGAGTGGCTGGGGAAACATGAGGGTTGATGTCTCCCTGGGCAGAGAAGCACCATGGGGCCAGATCTCCACTCAGCATAGACAAAAGCTCTGCTCTCTGTGGGGTAAAAGTTGCTGAGGGTATCAGGAACCTTCTCTTCCAGCTCTTTCTGTTTAGAGCACAACCCAGTGGGTTCCCTCTGAGGATGCCAAGTAGATCAAGTCTCACTAGGAAGATACTGAGGGAAAAATTAAGTTATGGACTATGACAGGACTTAGCTATGAAGCAAGAGTGAGCTGCTTAATTTGTCCACAGCTACTGTACAAATGCCCACAGTGACAGGTGCCAGTGGTCTGAGTTTTCCTGGAATGAGTTTTGAGCACAAGCATCTAACAGCAGAAGTTAGACACAAAAAACTTCCATTAAGTCCATCAATCAGCTCTTGCAGCAAACAATGTGACCCTCGGGTCCTTCCCTGGAGGTCAGTGTGAGCCTGCTCAGCATCACAGACAACAGCTGGAGAAACAGCCACTCAAAAGCATGGATCATTTTTAAATCTCTCTGCTACCAATTTTTTGAAAAACAGAATTTCCATCACATGTGAAATTCTGTCATGCCCACATTTGTGTTCAGACTGATTCAGAAGGAACACATGATATTTTGAGATTTTGGAGATAAAGAGTATCTCCAGCCTCAGTGAAAGTCACTTTAATGAAGCAGATTTCTTTCTTCCTAATATTAAATGAATAACATCAAATGCAGTGAGTGAATACACCAAATTGCGTTTTGACACAATGGAATGAAATTAATTGAGTACCCTGGCTGAAATTATTACAGCCTGTCAGCATGAATTGCTGAGGATATTCCTACAGAGAATTTCAATTTGAGAGAACTTCAGTGTTCAAAGGAGATGCCACTAGAAAAGGCATTACACCTGCATACCTGCATTTGGCTCTCCAAATCTGAGGCTGGGTCTTTGCATTATTTCAATCCTACTAAAGTGCAAAAGGGAGCTACATATAGGAGCAGTTAAACTCCAGGGGAAATTCCTAAATGCACTGTTCTCTACTTGCAAGGAAACACATGAAGACAAAAAAAAGTTTTATGACTGAGGGTTTTTCCTCTTTAAATGGACAATCATATTTTAAGCTAGTGATGCTTTTGTTTACTCCCACACCTATTTGGAAAGAATCCTTTATCAGCACCCTTATTAATGCAAAATCATATTCCTGCATCTATGAAATGTCTTGCACTTGCTTACTCTGAAGGTGGATCATGTGCAAAATCTCGTGCGTTCAGAGTGAGTGAAAAGATCCGGCCCGCACAGATTGCCAAGAAACCCGGGCTCAGCCTGGGATGGGTGTTTGCCAGACTCTGTTAGCCTGAGCTTGGTAACACAGCTCCATGAACTTGTGCAGCAATGTGCTTCCAAGTTGTACAGAAGCGTAAGGGAGAGATGCCATTCCTACATGAGTTTAAAATACATTGCCATCCTCTCTGTTTGTACAAGGACCGCATGACAGCTCCAAACATTGAAATTAACCTCAGTTGTTGTAAAACATGCAGGTCTGGTAAAGACGTGACTGATCAGTGTTCATACCTTTTGCTTCAGCTGTAAAACCGTCTGCTTTATTTGATGGAATTCCTTGCAGGAGGCACAGCATGTCCCTGGTTTTGCCACATTTTCAGATTTCTCAGGAAGCCCAGCTGAAAGAAAGAAGTTTCTACTATAAAGATAAAGATTAAAAAAAAAGATATTCATAAAGTGATGGCACAAACAGATTGAAGGTTGTTACATTTCCCCAGACTGTGAAAAGAGATACTTGCCATTATTAAATCTTTGACTGTGACTGTCTATGTAAAGCTGAGAAACTTTGCAGGGACAGCTCTGAGCACATTTTTAAAACAGCTGTTTCCAGTTAACAGTCCCCAAAGAATTCATTTTTTTAATACCTGGAAAAGTTCACACCCTTTCTTTTATCTTTTTGTTTAGGGTAGACTAACCCCATAGATCTGAACTGATTTACAGTCGCCTGAAGGGCAAATTTTCATATGCTATAAATTACAGTAAAATCCCTCACAATATGCTTATTTCACCCATTTTGCACAAACTGCTCTTTATCATCACGAGTTGTTCTCCATGTGATACGTTCAGCCTGGGCAGAGGTGGGGATTGAGATTAATGACAGGGATTTAAATCCACACAAGAGGAAGGGTCACATCTGTTGATACTATGCATGAATGGGATCTTTTCAAGAATCCATTAAATTATTCAAACTGTGAGAGATATTGCAAATGTTATTTTTGTCCTTTCCCCAGTACCATACACAGTCAAGCAGTTCTGCATTGCAAGGAAACAAGCATTGTTGTAACAGATGTCTGCTTAAAGACAAATCTGGTTTCCAAACCACAGGGTGGCACATACTGGCAAACTCTAGGTGAGTTTTTGTTCTCTTCAATGTTGCTGAGAAATATCAAGTGTATTGAGGCTCTGCATATGATGTATGACCTTGTATGATGTTACCTGGGAGGGTTGCTGGGCATGTGTGAGCACTGACCTTTCAGAGTATGTCCTGCAATGGAAAAACTCTGCAGGAGCTCCGGGTTAAAGCCACGGAGTCTTCAAAATCTTCAAAAGGATCAGCTGTGATGTGCTGAGTTACTGTGTTACACTTCTCACTTGGACACACCCTTAAATGCCCTTCATCTCTTTGGAAATGCATATTGATTTTGAGACACCTGCATCTTTTTAAATGAACCTCGAAGTTTCTAACATTAAAAATATTATGTGCTACTTGACTTTAAATATTTGCAGGGTCCTGTAAGGAAGACTGCGTCTACCTGATGGTCATCTATGGACCACCTATGCACATATTTATGAAAAACTGATCTTCAGTATGTTTAGTCTTTTGGATATAACGACATATCAGGTGTGATTGATTTTAGAAGACAAAAATTTGTCTCACTTATCTGCTAATCAGTTAGGTGAGAGGTGTAAGGGCAAGGTGCTGGAATAACCAGAAGCATTAAGACTGGTATTAGTACTGAACTGATTGGAAAATTGGGACACAAAGTCTTGGGTTTTTCTCCCAGTCATGAACTGCCTGTTCCCATGGCTGCATTCCAACACTCATATTATTTACCTTCTATATTACACATATTATACATATATACACACAATATTACACATAATATTTACCATTTTTATGGCAGCAAGCACACACTGCTGTTTGAGCTTTGCAGCCCTTTCCCCAGCACAGGTTTAGTGCCTGATCAGCTTTCTGTGCAGTGTACAGATGGTTCAAAGATTTAAGGCCACATGGTACCACTTGGTGTTTTCCAATGGACTCTACACACCATAGATAGAATTTCCCCAAATTTCAGCTATGCTGGATTCAAGACTATTTAGCCACAAGACCTCTCAGAGGAACTCCAGCATTTCTGAGAAGGTACCAGAACACACAGCATTTGCTGCTTTCTTTCTTCTCTCCTGTATTCCTAATGCTAATCATTCTTCCTTTGATTCACTCCAAAGCCTCTTTGCCCATAAAGCTTTCTCTTGTAGATGAAATAATCTGCACCATGCAGGGCTTTTTTCCTTAAGAGGGAATTGAGGTGCTGTAATGAAGACACCTCTTGACATCTCTGTAAAATAAATTTGCTCTTGACCACAAGTCAGTTTTGTGGAGTTCTTACTCCCTCTCCAATTTCCACTGGGAAAAACCCAGTGTCTTGACATGCCCTTTTTTGGACCTGTGTAGGAGTTACAGATGCACGTATATGGAACCATTAGGAAAAAAAAAAAAAGCCTTTTTTTCTTTTCTTTTTTTTTCTTTTTCAAAGACCAATAAAGTCTGGATTTTGTACTAGTCTCAACAAAATTTTCTTTTAATAGCTATCTCACCAAATGAATTCTATCATTGTGTTAAGTAATGTTGCTGAAATCAACACAGAGTCATAGGGAGAAACTGCCAGAGTCTCTGCTGTTGGAAACCTAATGCAATCCCACCAGAATCAGTGGAATTATATGTAGATTAAGAAGCAGTGAATTTGGCCTCGTGCTTCATCATAAAACCCGGTTTATCTTCCAGAAGGATGTGGCACACGGGGCTGACAAGTATAGATAAAACAGGGCTGTAACAATCTATGGAGATGAATGCTGGGGGGATCAGCTAATGTTTGGGAAATGTCATACCAGTGAGATTTCTGCAAATCCAGTTGGATTGACTTGTCAGAGGAAGAAGTCCAACATCCTCATATGAGCAAGCATCCCATGAGAGAGGTGGAATCCCCCTAACTCATACCAGACAGAGGTGATGATTTGCCCAGGGAAGGAGTCATCCATCAAATGCTCTACCCCCATCCAACCCTGTATCAGGACCAAACTATGAGTAAAGCCAGAATAAAGTGTGGATAAAGCCAGAAGTCACCTAGGACAGGCAAGCGGGGGCAAAAGGCCATTGGATGGAGCCACCCACGCATGGGGCAGAAGCCGAGGTCACCTAGCAGGGTCAGTGGGGCCAGCACTGAGCGAGGCACTTACATAACCTATTTCCATTTCACAGACCTACACAAGGAAACTGAAATTATTTTGAAGAAGGCTTAAACCTGCCCCATTTTTATAAAGGTTTCCCAGAACACAAAGTCTAGCTCATGCATGACGTTGCTGTCCTGTTGGGGATCCTTTAATCTTGGTGAGACACTGGTGAGCCCTGTGGCACCTAGTGCTAAGAGATCTGCTTGGGGGAGTGATGTGTTTTCTTTGTGTATGGGCTCGGAGGCTGTGCCGTGCTGGTGCTGGAAGAGGAGGAGGTGCTGGCAGGGCAGAGCTCTGCGGGAGCTCTGCTGCGGGCGGTCTTCGCAGGGAGGCTGTTGAGCTGATCATCTGTGTTGTATTATCTGGGCTCAGCCTGCTGAGATGGTTTCCTCTGCCTACTTCTGCATGGGTAGCTGTATTGCCTCCATCAAATGGGACTGTGGATGCAAGAAAAAATGCTCCCTATTCTTGTGTCCACTGACCAACCCAAAGCTCTCTGTCAAGACACTTACAGAGCCCAAAAAAAGTGACCACATTGCAGCCACTTACAGAGCCAAAAAAGTGTCCAAATTGCATCCTTCGGGGATGGAGCAATGAAAACACGGCTGTATCTCCCGGAAAACATTCAACCTCGCTAGAGATTGGGAGGCGTACATGTCTTTTAGCCTCTCACACTAGATTTTAAAATAAGTTATAAGTGTTCAGGCTACGATGAAAAGCAAATGATGCGTTTATTAGGAAGCCGCTCCGGCACGGATGCGGTGCAGGGCTGGGGCTGGCCGCGGGGTGGAGCGTCGCTACAGCTGGTTCCTTACATAACCATTTTCCTAGGAATGAGTTACGGACACAGCTCCTCTCATTTTCACCAGAGGTCTGAAAATTCGCAGCATTTATGTGGAGTACAGCGGGGTAGCTGAGCAGAAAGCATCCTTCTTTACTCCGAACAGCTGATTTGGGAGATATCTGGAGAGATGTTGGGTATTTCATTCCAGACTATCTGCTGGAACTGACATTTTTATGTGCTGTGTACGTTCAGTGTAAAAATGGTGGTTTCAAACAGTAGAATTATTTCCACAGCCTTGAATATTTTGAATGGTTGGTTATCTTGAATGTTTTGGATATTACTGTATCAAGAAATTTGAACTACCCAGAGGAAAAGTTAAAAAACCCTCTCTATTTGTAAGGGGATTATCAAGGTTATATCTCTTTCCTTTATCACACACACACACACATAAGGAAAAAATGTTTTAAAACTACAAGGAACAATTAAAGCTAATGGAGTGGCTCCAGTTACACATTTTCAGATGAAAATCAAAATTATAAATTGCTCTGGCCATCCAGTGGGATTTGCATCACCCTGTGATACCACATTCAGTCATTAATTGATGAACCTGTGGTAAGTCACCATTCATCAAAAGTTGCTGGGGTTTTTTTCCAGAGCACTGTTCTCTTCCTTCTTCCTTTTAAAATTTACATATCGGTGTTTAATCTGTAATATTCTAAATGCTGTAATTTAATAACTGGGATGAGGTTAAAACCTTTAAAATCATTTATACACAGCACATGTATACACTTTGGACCAACAGTGAAATGCAAGAACAAGCCTTTACTTTTCTTTCTTTCCCATCACATTTCATTCACCAAAAAAAAAAAAAAAAAAAAAAACAAAAAAAAATCTGCCCCCAGCCACAGGACACAGAAACTAATTGAAGGTCAGCAGCATTTGGTCTTAGTCAATGTAATTTAGAAATTGATTTAAGCAATGCTTGAAAAGTGTGTTGGGCTCCCAGACACACATTTTTGGAGCCTCTAAGAGCCAAGGGTCTCTAGCCATCCAACCTAGAAAAAAAAAAAAAAAAAAAAAACAAAAAAAAATCTGCCCCCAGCCACAGGACACAGAAACTAATTGAAGGTCAGCAGCATTTGGTCTTAGTCAATGTAATTTAGAAATTGATTTAAGCAATGCTTGAAAAGTGTGTTGGGCTCCCAGACACACATTTTTGGAGCCTCTAAGAGCCAAGGGTCTCTAGCCATCCAACCTAGGCCATTTGCTAATCTCAGATGTGGGCAGGTAAATACAAATTAAAGTTACTGAAATTATTGAATTAGCAGGTGAAATTAATGAAAGTTTTTAGGGCTCATCATCTGCTAATATTTTTTCCTATGTCTCCTTATCTCTGGACCACAAAAAAGGTACAATCCAGGTTGGTATCAAAGCAAAATACGGCTTTTAGCAACTGGATCCAGCAGAAATGATCTAACTGAAGCTGTAATGGTAAAGTTCACTATTCAGCTGTTCTGCCTCCATAGGGGAAGATGCCTTCCACATCCTCCAGTGAACTTGTGCATTAGAGGACAGCGTGTGGCAGGGCTGCTCCACAGGTGCTCAGGTGCCCCGTGAACAGCCCAGCTGCTCCAGGAGCATCAGCTACATCCCAGCTTTGGACCCCCAGCTCCAAGTGTAGCACTGGGAGCGGTTCCTTTTCATGACAGACCAGCTCTTTAGACACCCATTTGGCCCAGGACATTTAACCTGCACTAGCACCTGCCTTTATCTCCTTTGGTGCATGTCCTGCCATCCTCCTCCCGGACGTAGCCTTCATGACACTCACACCTGTAGCTGCCCACGGTGTTGACACAGATCTGAGAGCACAGCGTCCCGTTGCTCGTGGCACACTCATCGATATCTGGAGAGAAGCAAAGTTAAAAATACCCTGTAGCTGGAGGTTTCAGACCTCAAATACAATAAAAGACTTCCTTTAGACATAAAAAGAGATTTTGTGGTTAAACAAACAAGTGATTGCAGCACCGCTGGAGCCTTTGGGCAAGATGCACTATATTGTTATTAATACACCTGGCATTTTATCACTGAACATTGCTCAACAGTCTCCTTGCATTGCAAAGCTCAATTCTGCAAACCTTGGCTTCCTGGCACGGCAAACCACGCAGAGCAGGACCATATGTAAATGATCAATCCTGAATTATATACTGGCCATCTGAATCAAACCCCAAGGATTAGTTTAGGCCAGTAATAATAGTAATAAGTAATAAGGCCAGTTTAGGCCTGGTAATAATGCTTCAATATTTAGCAAATATGGCTCACAACCTGCAGGAGGAATTAAAGGAAAAATTACATCAGCCCAACACTTCAAAGTGTTTGGGTGTGTGTGTCTTGTAGGTAATACCTCCTAATAATTTCAGGGAAATCTAGATCTCTCAATTCTTAACATAGTTAATCCCCACATTTCTTCTTTAATAATATTGAGAACAAGAAAGGTTTCAGATCCTAACTGACTCCTAAAAGACCCAAGGGAGCAGCATAAATCATTAACCAGATGAGCTCAACATGCTCATCTACCCACCCAGGCAGTAAGGCTTCTCTCTGTTCCTGTGCCTCTCCCGATCATAGCGGTATCCAGGATAGCAGGTGCATAGGACTCGCCCAAAATTGTCAGTGCACTGCTGTTCACAGGGAGCTTCGGCACAGACATCGTAGTCTAAGGGAGAGAAAAACATGGTTAGGAAAAACACCAAAGGCAGTAGATGGATGATATTTTGACAGCAAACATTTCACCTCTCTGCTAATTAATACAAAGTTGAGTTACATTGTTTTTAAGGACTGAAGGAACCTAGATATAAAACATCCATGAGACATAAGCAAAGGAATATATTAAAATTGTAATTGCTATTCACAGCTTTACACTAGTTAGACTATTTCTTAAATTTGTATTTTAAGCAAGGGTCACTTTTGCAGTTGGCAGATTTTAAGATTTTTTTCACAGAAATATTAAATTACCTAAAACTTTAAAAAATTTTCTTCAATAGATTTTTAAGTCTGATAGCAACATTTCCTATGCAGAATACTGTGAAAAACCATGAGGCTAACTGCCAAAGCCAGGCAGAGAATACATCACAAAGAAAAGTTAATTACATCACATGTTAATTGTTCAAAGCCAGATATAACCCTTCTAGCAAAGAATGCATTGTTACAAACCCATCAGCTCTCTTAATAACAGCAGTGTGCAGATTAGGGTATGTTAGGGAAATCCCAGAATACTGAAGTCCCTGTTTGATACCCAAAGGAGGGAAAATCTGTTTCTAATTTCACTGCTATGCAGCAGCAGAGCTGAAGTCTTGGGAATGGATACCAGAGCACAACAGGGTCTGACCTGCATTTCTGTCCTGCCAGGGGCTGGATTTGGCCCCTGGTGTGGTGCTGTCCTCCTCCCAGGGCTGGGGGGAGAAGGACAGCTCCCAGCCATGGGTGTGAGGGTTTTGCAGCACCATAGGGAGCATCTTCCAGGAGATACCAGGAGATGAAGAGGCATCTGGTCTCAAAACCAGCTTAGGCACACCCTGCCCAAGGTCAGGTTTTACACCAAAGCAAGCAGCAGTTTCTGTGACCATTTCAAAGAACATCACCCCCCAGAGAGCATTCAGGTGGCTGTGACAATCCAGTGACTGGGTACTGGGGGCCACAGCAGAAATATCTCATCCATGCTCCAGACCAAACATGTCCAGACAAAATCTAAGTGGTTCAAGCGAGTTCCCAGCACAGCACTGTTTCCATCTACATCATTAAAACTCATTATTGACTCACCCTAATGACTAGCAGATACCTCTGGATATGATGATTGTTCCAAACAATTAAAACGAGCCAAGAGATGGTAAAGTAAATGAAAACACATTTTCTGTACTAAGTATATAGAGCACATGTGTAGCTCTGGGTTTAAAAGTGACAGTGTGCCAAAGTAGAGAAAAGCACAAAATGAGACTTAACAAGATGCTGTATCTCACACCAGAGCCCCTTAGACAAAAATGTACTATTGTAATAGACATACTACTGTAACAGTGCCAAGCATTCTGCTTGTCACCTCCTGAGTAACAGGCATCCTTTCTTTCCTTCTTGCTGCACAACTTGAGGTCTGCCTGCAGTGCTGTGGTAGTGAATGGCAATGCTAGGACCCCTGCAGTAACCAGCGTCAAACAGTGCAGAGCCATTAAAGGAAAACATAGCTCTCACCTTCTAACTGTTCAGTCTGGGGGCAGTTTGGACTCTTTAGGTGATGCTGGGCTGTAAATTCCTGTTATATTTGACAGAACTAAATAGTCCCAACTATAAAGCATTGCTGATGTTTCTCCTGGGCATGGTTGCAATTTTTGTTTTCCACTGAAACAAAGTCAGAGTGAGAACAGGATAGAAGGCCTGGAGGAGAAAATGCCTGCTCCTTGGCCAGCGTACCCACTCGGGTGCTGGACTTGGCCTGTGCTGTGTTCTGCTATTCAGAGCAGAGGTAAAACAAGCCCTGGCCTCCCTGTGCTTCCATGAGTAGATGTGCCCTAACAAAATAAAAAAACCCCAATACTGGAAGGGCCCATCTCCCATCACAAGCAGGAGCAGCTATGCATAAATTTTTCCTAGTTTTGCTTTTCCCTAAGGGATGGATATGGCCCGCCATGTAGTCTAGTCCCAAGATGAAATATCCTTGCAGACAGAAAGCTTTTTACTCATATCTAATCCAAACTGCCCTTACAGCCACTTAGGCTCATTTTTTTGTCCTCTTCTCCTCAACCATAAAGAACAGTTTACTTTCGCCCTTGCAGTGAGTTTCCACATACCTAAAAACTGTTATCACGTCTCCCCTCAGCCTCCTTTTCTCTAGACTAAACAATGCCAGGTCTTTTTATTTAATGTAACCAGTCTTTGAACATGGTTTTCATGTCCACCTCAGAACAGCTCCATCATGTCCATTGCCTCATTTACTTTCACACAAAGCTGGGGAAGGGTCCAGGAAGTACAAATATCCCTGCTAGTGATCCCACACAGTCAACCCAGAACACACAATGGTTGTAGGCACTTCCCAGGTCCCAGAGCTGTGTCCCCAGGGCTTGGTCCCAGCTAACATGACTTCCCTAGGAATAGTTCTCACAACTGGGGTGAAATTAGGCAAAAGCTGCTGCACCACCTGTGTGTGCTCTGCAGAACTGGGGATGCACATTCCCTCCTGTGTTCAAATTCCTTGTTTGCCAGCTCAGCACAATAATTGTGGTTTGAGGATGAATCAAAACCATAAAATGGTGATCACGCTGTTCCAGACTTTAGGAAAATGCAAAAGCCAAAGCAGAATAATAAATGTCTCTACATATGTTTCAATTAACTCAGAAATGACAATGCAGTATGGAAAGTTTACCAAGTAAACTTTTGAAACTACATTAGTAAGGAAAGAGCAGATCTGACTACGGCTTGCCTGCAATAGAGTATTTTACCATGAATTCAACCACACCCAACTCAGGTAACAAACCAGTGGTAGGAAGGGTGGTCTCCAAAATAAACTGCAGATGTGCTACATCTGTTCCTTCTTCACTCTATGATGCCATGAGACAGGACATGAGCCTGGACTTGGCTGGAGCTGTGAATCTCCAAAGCAAAGAAAAAGGAGATCACACAGGAGAAAAAAGTGAGGAGCTGTTTTTTGACCCCTCTTTGCTGAACAGGTGGAGCAGGAAGAGATGCTATGGAGAGAATCAGACACATGGAAGTAACTCCACTCAATGTTTCCTGAGGATCACTGCTCCCTGGTCCTGCAGCTGAAAGCCACAGCAAGAAGGTGAGTACAAAACAAATTAAATGCAGAACCTGGAGGCATAGACTCATACACTGCTACTGTACTGATTTCTGTTCCTTTTCAAGGGCAGATGAAAAATAACAGGACAAAACCCAAAACCAGATGTGGACAAAGACATGAGCCT
>NW_008235809.1:983336-992126 GCF_000691975.1 Corvus brachyrhynchos | reverse complement strand
ATTGGTGTCCCAAGGCAGCTATAAAAGGGTGGACAGGGGAGGATCTATACCTCTGTCAACCCTCCTCCCTGCAGCCACTGCTAAAGCACAGAGAAGACAGGGCTGGAACTACTTCTCACAGTTTCAACATGCCAGTACTGGATTAAAAGGTGCAGATGTGCTCTAATAAACTCACATCTGTAATGCATTTATGTGGCTGTGTTGAGATATGGATTTCATACAGCTACTCTGTCAAGATTATGCCAAAACAATGTGTGAAGAGCCAAGTGATGTCTTGTAACAGAGTAAGTGAAACGAATACTTCTGTGAATCATGTTTCTCATCCCTATACCAAGGGCCTGAGATTGTCTCCGATGTTATAGCCGTTGCTGTGGCCTCCGAAATTTCAGGCAAAATACAGATAAAGCTGAAAAGGGGGAATGGAGAAACAAAGGGAGAGAAGCTGCAGCCAGCAGAGAATTGAATTAGGGGCAGAAACTCTCAGTTACTGAAATGCATTTAAAAGACAGGATTAGACAAAGTCAGAGAGCACATAATAAAAACTGCTTTCATAATCACCTAACATCTCAAGAGATGAAAATTAGAAGCCAGAATAATAGATTACCATGGCTCTCATTTTATTTTTGCTCCTATTAATTCACCCTCTGTATCCATTATATTCAGTGAATAGCCAGTATATAAAATTCTTAAATCCATAGGAAAGCTGGACTGTAGAGTCCTGGCTTCTTTCCACCCTGAAACGGTTCAGGACTTCTGCCTCCAACACACACAGCTGCCTCCTCCAAGTGTTTGTCTCACACTGGAGCTGTCACCCTGTATCACACACGCTGACACAAAACTCACTGCAAAACCATGGGACAAGGAACTGTGAGCGCCAATTTCACCCAAACCCTACCCAGGTCCTCCAGGTGCAGGGTGTAGTGGTTTGGTCCAAAATATTCATTACTGTTTACATAATGTTTTTCATCATGATCTGTTTCCCTCTTTTTTTTTGCTTTCCCCCCCAACAATTGTGTGGTATTTCTAGCCAGCAGCAAATAAGACACAAATAAAAACAACAACAACAACAACAACAACAACAACAAACTCACAACAAACCATCAGGATTAGAGTTTGGGTTATAATCCCTGTTGGCTGGAGACTGTAATTCAAAACTGTCTGACTCTCCAGTATGTTAATTTGTCACTTTTTTTTCAAAACATCACCACCACAAACTAGGAAAATTCTTGGACCAAATCAAGGCTTTCAATATGTCATCAAATAGAAGAATGTGTTGCCATAGACCAACTTCTTAACCTGCTTTTTGGAGCAGACAAAGTTTATTGGCATGTCGTCTCTGGGCAGTTCCTGTGGTCCTACAACTTTGGAGCCAGTTTCATCCAAATCAGATCAATTTTTACTACTGCATGAACTACCCTGATTAAATCTGCGTCTTCCTTGGCCCCCGGTGACAAAGAAGCCATGCCCATGGGAAACTAAAGGCAGGACTAACTCACCTACTCACCATCTCCCTGTGCACTGACAAATCAAGTCAGCTGTACCAGATCCGAGGGATAAAAGGAGAAAGCCATTGTCCAGGTAAGATGTGCTTCTGGGTGCAGAGAGTGCTCCCAGCTACCCAGCCAAGGGCAGAACACGCTCCTCTGTTTGCAGTGCAGCAGGTCATGGCACAAGATCTGTGCAGCCACGTGTACTTAGGGAAGGATCAAGGCTTGGCATGCTAAGCAGAACTTTTGGAAGTTGTTGATCTTTTTGCTTTCCCAACAATTTCTGGGAAACGGTTCCTCTCCGCACTGATACATGAGGTATGGCCAAGCCTGTGCTTATATCAGGTTGCTCTTCCAAACAGACAATGTGGAGAACAGCGCAGATGGGGAAAGACAAATGCATGGGGACATGATGGGTAAGAACAGTGAAATCACATACCTTCAGGGATGCACTGTCCAAGAACAAACTTATAACCCTTACAGCATTTTTTCCTGAAAAACAATAAAATAAATAAATGAATAAATAAATGTATTTTCTGTAGATTGGCACTGCCTTTAAAAACAGCCATAGGTGGATTGTGGATGTGATGAACCAAACAAGATGAGGGTCCTGAGCACTGCAGTCGGAGGGTCTCTCAGCATTACAGAACACAACAGAGAAATGAACCACCTGGCCCAGGAGGGATTTTACATGGCAGCATGTCCAGCCACCTCAGGAACCTGGGGCTGAGTATCCTAACACTGACCCACCCAACATCCCATATAATTTCCAAGAATCTTGTTCTCCTGTGTTGACTGGATGCAGCACAGCTCAGTGCTGTCCAAATACACAACTCAGCTCATCATTTTCATGGTACAGTGAAGGGTGCTTTCAAATACCCGTCATTAAATCTGCAGGATGGGGTAAGTCTGAGTGAGGAGTGCACAGGAGACAAATGTTATCAGTAATTTCTCATCTTCTAATAAACCTGGAGGAGGTAAATTAAATATATTGGGTATTTCAACTGGAGCAAGGGAGAGTATCTTATATAGTCTGAGGGAGTGTAGAGTCAATAGGATCAGACACTTTTTATGTGCCTATGATATGAACAAAGTCTGAATGCTGAGAAATTAATGTTTCTGACACCCTGGCCTGTAATGACATTTAGGCATCCAGCTAAGCCTAAGCCTGCTAGTTTTCTCTCTAGGCAGCAAACCACATTAAGTCACCAGAACTCCCAGCAGTGCTCGGGAGCCTTTACAAATGTCTGTGTCTCTTATCACCCAGAGAGTGACTCACTTCAGGGACCTGGTGACCTTCAAAGGATCCCATGTGGGTGACTACCAGGACTGCTGCAAAAGAAAAAACTGCTGTTCAGTGAGCTATTACATCAAGTATACGTGAATCTGATGTGAAAATATCCCTCAGTATTTTACAAATTCACATATTTTTATGCCTTGTGGATCTGCTGAAATATCTCCAAACTGGGAAACCATCCACTCTGTCTTTTCCTTTGCTTCAATAACTGATGCAAATGAGTGCTAAAGCCACATCAGTCGATGACACGACACTCCCCTGGACAAAACGTAGCCACCACAAATCATTATTATGTTGAATTTAAATCAACTATCAGTTGCAACTGACAGCTTAAAACAAGCAATGCATTACTCCAAACAATGTAAAAACAAACTTTGGCTCCATATTTTAACCTCTTCCAAAGACTAGTTGGAATATAAATTATGCTTAATGAGTGTTGAACATCTGAAGAGGAAGCCTTGCTTTGTTATGCAAACAGTGGTGCCTCATTAGACTTCTCTCCAAACACTGCTGTGAAGTTTTATCTACAAGACAAACAAATGCAGGAGGAATGAGTTCAAAGGTGCACTGGGGAGGCTGTTCATCTGCTGCAAGCCATGCTGATGGCTTTCCAAGTGCACATTCATCTCTTCCTGTCTGCAGAAGAAGAGAGGCTTGCTTGTAGCTGCTCTTCAGAGGAAGATACAACACAGCTTGAGAGGGCTGGGAGATGAGCAAGGAGAGGAGGACATCCTTGCCATGAGATGCTGACCTGTGGGGTTGTGCCAGCCAGAACTAGCCATAAATAGGTAGCAGCAGCTTCCATAATTTGTACCCTTCTCTGTGGAATTCCCACCTTATTTTCAGGTTTAGGACCAATAAGACCCGTGTCAGCAGATGATGAGACAGCCTGCTCCTGGGTAAGGGTTCACCTGCTGGGAACCTTGCAGGAGCTGACTCTCTCCTCTCAGCTTGTCTGATGATGGCCTTTGGCTGGACGTGTTGGCTTTCTTGTAGCTAACGTGAGGTTTTATCTGCCTGACTGGATTCTCCCAAAAGCCAAACCACTTGCCCCATTCAAACCCTTCTCCCACAGCCATACATTGAGAACACGTAACATGCCAAGTTGCCGCTATTAAACACTGCTCTGGCACCCTGATATTGCCCCAAAGCAAGCACAGCCTCGCAGAGGCTTAAAACAACTTAAAACAAATCATGTTCCCCTGGCTAATATCCAAGTGTTTGCTGAAATCCTTCTCTTCAGTGACTTCTTGTAGCAATGAGTTCCTCAGTGGGATGAGATGGTTTTGAGAAACCATTTCCTTGTTTTCAGTCTCCCTCTCAAATCTTTGTTTGAATTTTCCCAAGCCTTACTGGTAAGGAGATTTTGAAATATTTTCTCTAAATACATGAAGATTTTTTTGCATTGTATAAGTTTTAAATCATACTTAAAGAAGTGTTTTAGAAGAGGGATGCCCTGCCTTCAGACCACATTCCAGAAGCCAGTTCCCCATGATAATCTCTTCCCAGTCGAAAGTTATGGATCTCTGCATTAGTGCAGCCTGTACTCAACAGCAGTCTTGAGCCACCAGCATGATTTTACCTGGGAAACTGCTACTTCAGGGTTAATGCAAAGGAAATACAATACAATACCTCTTTCTCTGAACATTACATTGCAACCTTGGGATTCCTGCATGCTTTAGCTTTCTACATTCTTAAAGCGAAATCTGTCAAAATGATAGACACATGAGCATTAGCAAAGGCATTTTCATAGCAACACTCATTTTCAGACATCCCGGTCCAGGCTGACATGTCTAATCAACATTGCACAGCAGCAATCTCGTTGTACATAATGAGAGGTGAGAGGGGGTTCCCACTGATAATTTTATCTACTGGGTAACTTTCAGCAGGGTGGTTGCTATGCACCTGTACATGTGACCATGCATGAAACACAAACACATGGCTGTGTAAGAAGCTCCACCACTAAAACCTGGATCTCCGGGGAAATTAAGCTGATTCGTTAACTTTAAATGTGGTTTACAAAAGAAGAAGCTTCTGGCAGACTGTTATCTGTTACAGCTTTTAATGGGGTACTTCAGCAATTAAAAATATAGCAAGTTTTGATTCTCATGCAATCTTTACTCAGGAATAGGCACAAGCCCAAACTGGCAGTGGGTTTGGGGTACCATGATTTCAATCACTGCAACATCCAGCTTTTGTGTTACCAGTAAGAAAATCCATAGTGATAGGGACACCCCCAAAACCAAGTCACCCTTTTTTTTTTTCTGGCAGGTAGCTGCTGGAGAAGCAGGGAGATACTGAGCTCCTCCCCTCTGCTCTGGAGGTCGAGATGCTTCTGGATCACTAAATGCCAGAAGTGTCAAACTCTTGACACCAATAAATATATCCATGACTAGGCAAGTGGCAGATCTGCCTCTTTTTTCAGACTCTTGTGGCCCATTACCCTGCAAACTGAGAGAGAAGCTGAGCTTTCCAGGAGCTCCCCTGTGTCCCTTCACCTGCAGGCCCTCCAGAGTGCCCAACACACAGGGGTGCACCAGCACAGCACCCCTGCCCCATCCTACAAAGCAGTAGCTGCTTGATAGCATCGCCTCAGACAGGCTGGACGAGAGGCAATATGGGAGGAATGCAGGTTAATTAAGCCACTGCTTTATTAAGTTAGCTTATCTGGCAGCTATCAGCAGTAACTCATCCAGCAAGGACCATGTTTTTTTCCCATAATTGCTTCCACCTGGCACAGAGCTGCCGTCACCCCAGCCCACCTCCTGCTCTACGTGGGACACCGCAGAGACGCTGGAGATACCGAGCAGGGCATGCTGAACCCAGAAAATAAATACACTCTGTGAGAGGGGAGGGAGTCACTCAGGGTCCTACAGCTGCTGAAAATCTTCAGAAATGCAAACAATAACAGGATAAACATTTGAAATTATAATTAACCTGCATCTGTCTGCAGTAACATGGTGGTGACTTGGGTTATAACAACAGCTGCTCTGTGCATTTATTGAAGTTTTGGAGAGGCAGCTCTTAAACTCTGGCATGAGTCATGTTGAAAAAGATACACGATGATCGTTTAGTGATGAAAAAAGGGAAGGCAAAGGGGAAATGCAAAGGGGAGAAGAAAAAGACAAGTTTTATTCCGGTTTCAGTCTAAACATAATATGTTAAGGAAGCTCTTGCTAAAGATGTCAAAAGCAGAAAGAGAAGAGTCTGCCCTAAGGAATATTTTCCTCCTAGGAGCAAAGCAGACACAGAAATCTCTATGCTGAGCCCGAAAGTGAGTTCTTAGGATAAAATATTGCCCTTGCTGTATCCCTAAAATGCTGACAGGCGATCAGCTCCAGACTGACTCCTTCCAGACAGAGGTAGTTCAAGCAGAGGAACTTTACTGCCCATTCACTGGGGCTAGGAGAGCACACATGGATGGTTTCTAGAGCTCAGCGGAGGCCTGAGGTCGTGTCACTGGAAGATGCAGCAACTCCATAGGTGGTCATGCAGGTCAAATCCCTCCTCTCTGAAATGCTCTTTCTGACCTATGAATGTCAAATCAGCTGCAGTTTAGGGGGCAAAAGAGATGCTTAAGATCTTACACAGATTTGAATATATCAGTACTGTTCTTCCAAGTTGGTGTTGGTAGAAAGCAATGATAAGACACAAAAAAAATGTCTTCATAAAGAAGCAACTTCCTATTGGGAAAGGAGAGAACTTTTTGTTTTAATACCAGACTACTTCAGCCTAAATCATAACTTGAACTCAGAAGATCTTGCTCTGTGGTCTGAAGGCCTGAGTTAGCAAAGGCCATGGCACGGTGTTTTTAATTGCACAAAAGGGTTGTAGTTAGATCCCTTTCCTTATTGTGCCTACACAGTGTTTATTTTTGATCACCCTGGATTTGAGAAATACAGAGTGTAGCAAAAATGCAAATATAAAATACAGAAATGAATATACAAAAAATAATTAGACAGCTATAGATGCAATCCAGCAAGGTATACTGAAAAAGAAACCTAACAAAAACAACCCCCAAACTTACTTTTCTCCTATATAAAGTCCAAATGAGGGACAGGTTTGTCTACCAAAAACAGACAAAGCCCATCTGCAGCACAAGTGCAGCAGCTCAGTAGCTGTGCACAGTTTTGCTGTAATTCACATGGGAAGAAGATTTATGTCAACATGGTGTAAAACTGAAGCAATGCACTTTATTTTTGTTTGCTTTTCTGTGGGACACATACCGAAATCTTGAGTAAGAGGGGATGGCCTCCCTGCTGACACTTGCTCAGCATACACTTTGCCATGATTTTCAGACTTAGTCCTGTTTCACAGTTTTGTAAAGAGATAATTTATGTTCACGCTGGGTGTAATGCAAGGTCCAAGGCCAGCCCGAGCCCTTCCTGTCATCGCCACAGCTGAGAGTGAGTAACCCAAGTGCAGTGAAGTCTTCCAATGCTGCAGCACCTGTGACTGCTGTGTGTACCTGTGTGCTTCCTTATTTCTCTTAACTGACTGACCAGAGCAGGATTTGCCTGAACAACCCTAGGGGATTCAGACCTCTGAGAGCAAATCTCTGCAACCTGCTAGCTGATTTCTGTGGAAGTCAAATTTTCAGCGGTTGAAGCGTTGTCTGAATCTAAGCCTTGTTTTTCATTAGCTACTTAAGTCAAATAATTTTGACCACATATAGTGGTTTTCTTCCTCTTAGGAGAAAAAAAAAAAAAGCCCTGCTATCTCTTCTTTTGCTCAACTCTGGCTATTAAGACATATACCAGAAATGAAATCGCATTCCAGTCATTGCTAATGGGAAGGTTTTGATAAGATTCACAGTTCCTGGACTCTTCTTGTGTGAACGCAAGCCAGGGACCAGATCTTCCCCTGGCAAAAGCCACATTCCTCTCTTGACTCTAAGGAACTGTGCCAGTGCTTATGCTGGGAGACCCTGACTGATGCTCTTGAAAGCTTTCAGACACGCTCCTTGGCTGCTCCTTATGTTAACTGACTCCTCCCCTTCTCTAAGTGCTGTTTCATATCATCTTTTAATGGTCAAAGGGATTTTTATGGTGGTGGAGCATAAACTGTGGTTCCTTCTTCTCAGAAGAGATCTTCCAAACCAGTATGATGGTTTACAGCCCCTGCAGAGCTCATTCCTCTATAAAAGAGAATAAAAATACTTTGAGGGGTGAAAGAAGCCCTGTACCCCACACGAGTATCAGTGGGGTTTCGAGGTGCTGACCTGCATGAAACTGGAAGATGCACAAAAAGAAAAACCTCACAGGTCTGGCAAATTTATCCATCAAAAAAAAAAGTCTGTTCTTTTTGTAGAGCACCCTGGACCTCTGTTCTCCATGGGCACAGTGCAGGACATCTCTCCTTGATGGAATTTGTGGTTTTGCTTAAGTAAATCAGATGCACTTAGGTGTTCAGTAGAGGTTTCAAACAACATCAGGGCAGGCAGACTGTTCTCGCTGCACATCTCCTTGTGTCAGCAGATCAGCACTCCCAGGAAACCATCACTTTTGGACTCTTTTAGGGCTTTGGGATGCAGAGAAAGGGGTTTGTGTGCAAACAGCAGCCACACCAGAAAAAATTTCTCATGAGCTTCTGCTCACTGCAGAAAGAAGTGGCAACTAAACCTCAGCTTTCTGTCTCCCTTTTGGGCAGAAAAAAATACCTTTGCAAACGTTTCCTGTGGTCATCCCTTTCAACGTGGAGTGAAACAAAAAGATCCTGTTGGCATTTCTGTATGACCCACACAGACCAAGGTTCCACATTATCAGGGAAGCTGAATGACACTGCACAACAGGGCCAGAACCAACGCTGTCCCTCCTCTGCCCCTGGCCCACCCAGAGCCTCAGGGCTGCAAACACACTGACCAAGCACAGGCTAATCTGTGCAACGCAGACCAACTGGCAGCACTGGTAACCATCAGGGCCTGTCTCTCACTTAGCATACCTGTGTCCAAAAATTACTAAATAAAGGTCTGCCTGCAAATGTCCCCAAAGCAAAGAAGGAAACTCT
>NW_008235809.1:971380-983325 GCF_000691975.1 Corvus brachyrhynchos | reverse complement strand
AAAAAGGTAATGACTTCAGCTGCTGCTGGAAAAGCCATTTGTTGGATATTTTACATGCATGTAAACATCATCCTTGAAATCACATACGAGATTCCTGCAGTGCTAGACTGTACTTTCTTCCCCTCTTTCTTGGATTTTTATTTCATTGTTGGTTTTTTTCTTAGCACAAGGGAATGCTCATGTGGTTTATCACTAGACAACATGTCAAAAATAGCAGAAGGATTAAATAAAAGGCTTTTGACTGTTTTCATCTGCTTAGACTCAGCTTTATATACATGCTGTCAGCTTTGTCTTGCTCTCTTTTCTTACAAATTTCTTTTATTTTCTGGCGTTGTACCAAGAAAATTATTTTGTTTAGTTTTGCAGGTGAAATTGGTATGGATTCTGCAGAATCAAGTCAATGTTTGACAGGTATGAAATCTGAGGGGAAGAAAAAAAGGAATTTTATACAATGATAGCACTGTTTGCATTTAAGAAAAGGTCTAATGAACTGGCAAAGTATAATGCATCCTCATAAATATATTGTCATTACTACGAACAAGCAGCCTTCTAAATCTGAGTTTAAATGATCCAGGATTAGGCTTGTGTTTTAAAATAACTCACTGCTTTGAGATTTGAAGTAAAAAAATTAAGGAAAAGTCTTTTTTTCCACTACCCCGGACTTCCAATTAAAGGACTGCTAGCCAAATTTCCTTCCAAGTCTGTAAGTAGTATGTTTTGCTGACAGCACACATTCAATTATTTATCTAACCCAAGGTGAGCCAGGACTAATCACAGCACATCTGTCCTGTCTCTTGGATTTTTTTAAACTTCCATGACTCTTCATTTCGTAGCTCTAATTTCCTACCAAGTATCTATGTGAGATAGAGAGTAATAAATTCCATTTCAGGAGGGAAGGCAGAGCCAGAGCAGTGCTGCGAGGAGCTGCACTCATGGGCTGGCTGCTGTGCTGGTGCTCGGTCACTGGAGTCAAACAGCAATAAATTGCTGGCAAACTCTCAGACTTACTGAATCCAGTCCAATGCAGCCCTGTTTATATAGCATCTTTCATCAACAAGATCACAAAAATGCTGCAGCAGCAATGTCTAATAAACTTCTTTCGATAAACAACAAAAGGCAAGCGCCTTTTACACATGCATGCATAGAAAAACACATCACACAAACTGTGCCAGGAAGTCAGATCGCTAAGGCTGGATCTCCAAAGAGGACATAAATCCCAATTAACCTTCAGAGACAAGCTAGTCACTCCGTCTACATTTACTTACTGGTGTGCTGATATTAAAGGGCCTGATCCTGGTTCTGCTGCAATCCCTGGCAACTTTGCCAGGAACATGTGTCAGATTGGGAACAGGCTCAGACCAAGACTCAGGATGGTGGGTGAGGACATGCTCAGTTCTGAGGATGTGCTACAACTGGACTTCTTGGAAGAATAGTTCCAAAAAATCACTCTGACATAAACTGGATCAAGTCTTGGTGACATCTGTTGTCAGAAATTGTTGCAAGACTCTTCCCGGTTTTGATTAATTTGGGATTTGACATGTACCACTGCTCCTGTACTTCCCCATTGGGCACAACATCCATCTATACCTTAAACCATCAATCTACACCCTAGACACAGACCCAAATACTTAATCCAGACATTTAATAGTTCTTTCAATTTGTTTTTTGAATGGGTTTTGAAATTCCACTTCAGGAAAAAGGTAAGTAAGCAAGTCCAGCCAGACTAACACTTCCAACTTAAATAGTCTAGAAGTGGGGAGAGCCAAACACAAAGCCTTCAGCTTTTAAGGAAGTCAAATAGCATGGAAAAACACTTGAAGAAAGATACATGTTTGAGCACCTTACTCTCCACACTGGCTACCCATGATGCCCGGATGACATTGTGGTTTCCAGCACTTGGCTGGACTCTGACAGCATGAGCACGATGTCTGGGTTTGGATACTCTGCTTCTCTGTGGAAAGCTCACAGTGAAAGGACAAAAGGTATGCAAAGCGAAGAGGTTTATATGGATTGTCCCTGATTACCAGGACAACGTGAAAATCACAGTGGTCACTCTCCACATAATCTACAGACAAGGGGTATGTGATGGCTCCTCTCTTCAGAGCACACACTGTGCAAAAGGCACAGCAATCCAATTTTATACATTATGAATCGCATAAGGGTGCTCATCAGCCTCTTAAGCCTAAGGATTTTTATCCTTCCAGAACTGGTTTAGAGTTACTGGGGCATGACCCTGCTTCGGCACAGCCGAGGGGATTTTTCAAGGCAAGGTTTCAGCCAAGCAACAGAAACAAAACTCCCATAATTTTAGAAAAATAGATTCACAGAATAATTTGAGTTGCAAGGGACCTTTGGAAAGCTTGTGATCCAAGTGCACCTGACAGCAGACAACTGCTCAGAGACTTGCCCAGACGAGTGTTGAATGTCTTCAGGGATGGAGATTGCTTCACTTCTGTGGGACCCTCTTCCTCTTTAACCTCTTCACTGCCCATTTTCCCCTTTATATCTGCTTAAAATGTCCCTGCTGCAACTCTTGGCCCTTGTCTCATGTTGTTTGCAGTGCACCTCAGATGAAGACATGGCTTCATCTTCTCTACACCCCACCATGTCTTCCTTGTAACTCCTCATTATTTAGTGGGAGACACCAATTAAATTTGCCCCTTAGCTCCCTCTTCTCCAAACTGAGCAAACATAGATCCCTTGGGCTCCCCTTGAATACAATGTGCTCCAGCCTCTGAGCATCTTTGCTCCAGCTTATTGGTGAGTGTATAGATCTGTACATAACCAAATCAAAAGATATCACTAGCAGATATTCTTTAAAAATATAAAAAAATTAGATACAAACAAATTAAAAACGAAAATAAAAAGGAGGGGAAGAAAATAAGGTGATCTGATTAATTGCAGCGGCATGGAAGCTTTGGTCCCCTATCACTATTTTCTCTTCCCACTTCGTTTCCACAACAGAACTTTAAAAAGAGGAAAAACTGAAAAAATAAAAGTAGTAAAACTTGAATGAAATACGAACAATGCTGTTTTTTCATTAAAGTATTTTAAAACAGAAGAGTTGGTCAGTTATGGTCACTATCTAAGCAACAAGAACTTAAAATTGTTTTTTTAATATAATTTCAACATCAATAGCAGCAATGGAATTAAGTTCTTTAGTGTAAGCCCTTGGAAATATCTGTAAAGACACTAAAAAGATGATATTTCAAGAGTGTTTCACTGATCCAGATGTTTCTCTCTTTTCCCCCTCTGTTTTATTGTTCCCAGAGAAGACCTTATAAATGCTGAAACTGCTTATTAAGTATACAGACTTAATGAATTGGACAAGGAAAGAAATAATTCTTAACATAACATGTTCACAAGTCAGACCCATGTTTATTGCCAACAAAGATGATAGCAAAATACTCTCAGTGCACAGAGTAGTCTCTGTTAGGACAGAATCTGTCTCCATGAACCACTTCCAGCATACAGGAAAGATTAATTTCTAAGACAACGCAGTATGAAAGTTTGTTGAATTATGTAGTGATGCTGTACCATGGCCCCAGTGCCAAGCTTTATTTTTAGAGCCACACATCTGCAGGTTATTTGTTGCAGGATGGGGTGGATGGACTGAGTCCTTAAACAATTTCCTAAGTAGGGAAGCATTACTGGAATGAGCAGTTGTTTATATGGTGTCACTGGAAGGCCTGCTATCTGGGATGTGGCAGTGGTGTTTGAGCTGCCTGGGTAGCTGAGACTACTCCACTTGTACTGCAGTGGGAAGTCGCACTCCGCTCCTCTGGTCAAAGTGGCAGGGGCATATATTAAAAAAATATATAAAAATATTATATAAAAATACAATAAGCAAATGACTGCCACGACAACAGTTCTAAAAATAAAAAGTAAAGCTGTTTTCAGAAACTTCCCCCCATTTCCCCACCATGCTGTGATCTACACAGGGCTCAGTTTTCAATCCAGCCAAAGCCAGTCAATTGCTTGTTAGCCAAGTACTAATTGCAGGAGCAACCACACCATGCCCTAACTGATCAAACCACAGCCCCACTCCCAGTTTTTATTGCCTAATTTAGTGGGACTGGCATTGGCTGCTGCTCTTCTTTCTCATCCTGCTGCTGGACTATGGTTTTAGCTCTGAATAACCTACTGACGTTGAACACTTTTATGACTTTTATGAGATGCTGAAATGCTATTGAGACAACTCACCCCCATTTCAGCCTGTACACTTGATATTTGCAGCCATGTTCCAGTTGAAAGAAAGACTCTCCTCCTCCCTAGTCCACTCTATCCCACTGCCTCAAAAATAGGGATGAGGTCTGCTACCAGGCATGACACCTGGTCAGCCTGAGGCAGGACAAAAAAGCACTTTGTTCTGGATGGCTATGAAACACTGACAGCAAAGAGGTAGAAATGAGCCAAAGGCAAAGTGGACCTGCTGTCGGGCAAACCCTTGGTGCTGGGACAGAGACCTGAAGGCAAAAAATCTTGGGATGCACAAGGGAGCTGAGAGGAAAGGTCACAAACCCAAACCTAGACCCTCCCATCCTCTGGTGGGCAGTGAAGATGTGGTTCTGAGCTGGTGAGGGTGATTTGTGATGGATGCATGGAGAGCCTCGAACATGATGAATTCTGGGAGGAAGGCTGATGCCTTGCAGCATTGTGCAATTACTCTTGTATTAATTAAACCTCCCATTAAAATGGGGTTGTGTTTTCAGATACTGGTGCCTGCAGGCATACACCAAATTCATATTATTACACCCTTTCCTAAAACCAGTGCACACTGGTGATGACTCTGCTGGAGCTGGTGCAGAAGTTCCAGTTCCAGGCAGCCATTCAGAGCTCCAAGCGCTGGAGTGACTCTGGTGTTTGAAGTATCAAAATGGGTTCAACATTTGGGGTCAGAAGCAAAAAAAACTGAGACCAGAGTGAGAACAGAGTCAGGGTTATTTACCAATTTACCCAGAAAGATTGAGTAGGCCCCTCAGTTTGCCTCATTTCATCAGGTTTCCCCTCTGCAGATCATCCTGGAAAACTGTCCTGTGCACCGACCCATTTGTGACATTCAGTGGTTTTGTCTGTGACTGCAAGGTCTTTTCAACTCACTTGTAAACGTTTGTTTTCTTCTAGTGATGGGACTTTGCTTTGTCTGCCTTATTTCCGTGACCCACAATGAGGGCAAACATCCTGCTGGGTGTCAGTTTTAAGACGTGCTTGCTGCTGGTTGTGTTCTTGTTTGCCTGTGGGAACCTGTCTCTCCCCATCACTCTGCCATGGGCTTTTGATATTTCTCTCACAATGTCACCTCTTTGTCGGCTAATTTTGGTGGTCTTGGTCAGGCTGCTGTTTCTTGGCAATGCTCAGTGCTGCGTTTCTGGTTCTTCCTTTACCATTAGTACATTTAAGGTATTACATCATAAATATCTTGCTGCTGTAGTGCCTGTTCATACCCAGGAAACATGTGGAAGGACGGTCCTTGTGGAAAGACCTGAACCTACTTGCACAGCCCTTCCTGGAATGGTACCATAAACCTGAAAATTTGGTGTTGTTAACACAAGAGTTAAACAACTCTGCTACAATATGTGCCTTCGTCTTGGCTAATGCTTTATTCTCTATACATATTTAAACATCTTTTTAATGTCACAGCAGTCATGGCTGAGAGGAGGCCCAAGACAAACCATGACCATGGCCACAGGCAAGAGTCATCACCTTCATCTAAAACAAGCCACCAGGGAAAGTTTGGGTGATTTCTTCCTATTAACTCATCCTCCTCTAACATGTTTCATGCTGTGTTGTGACTATACTTCCAGAAATTTCCAATCTGATGTTGCACTTAAATAAGTAAATACAGAATGACTGCTAAGGAAGTGCAGAAGATAAGGGAGCAGTTCATTTTTTCTGACTGGCTTATTGTGACTAGTGTGACTGTGGGTGACAGTCACTTTGGCTCTCCACGAGTTAATTTTAGTTCTTCCTGGAAAGTGCTTGTTGTATCCAAAAAGTGGTCTTGCAGGTAAACACACTGTACACCCAAGGCATCTGTCTGAGCTAGCCTGTAGAGACAATGCTAAATTTAGACTTGAGGCTAAATCAGTATCAGTAAAAACAAGATTACAATTACTAGATTCATACCTCAGAACATCCATTTTGCGTTTCTGCTCCTCTTGGAATGTACATTTTGTGTCATTTTGTACTGCTTCCACATCACCTCCAATGTATCTACATTTAATACTTGTGCATTGTCTTTGAGTGCACAGTTCACACCAGAATACTTTTGTAGAGGTAATATTTTATGCAGAATCAAACAAACTAGGTGTTTTCTTTGCTACTCTGCTTACAAGTTATTTTTTATTTCTGAGACACTCCAAGGAAGAAAACCAACATTTTTACAGGCTAAGATATCAATCTGATTCTGTAAAGTTGTTTGAAAGCACTATAATATAACTGGCACTCTCTAATATATTTGGAATAAAGGTTTGGCATGTGGTGTAAAGCAGACTCCCCCAAACCCATGAGTGCAAGCAGCAAACTGAAATCAATATTGTGTGCATTCCTCGAGAAATTTCATCTCAGTTCGGATTTTTTCCCCACCTTTTCTACTAATGAAGTGCATGCTCATCAGTGCTACAACCCAATGGGCACTGTGTGTATTACAATCTCACCATCTGCATCATTTACATTCCCAAATGTGGAGCCTCAGCCAGATGTCTGACTTATCTCCAAGGCGCTGACTTCAGACATATGGTTTTTATTTAAATGAACCACAATACTAACAGAAATTCAGTATCTATTATCTGTCACAATTGCAGATAATAACTCAGAATAAATTTAACTTGAGCTTTTTATTGTTGCCCACATAGACTCTTCTGTGGATGAGTCTCCTAAAGTGCAATAATAAAAATCAAATGAAAGTTAAGGCAGAATGTTAAGCAGAGTAGTTCATTATAGATGAAGTTTCAGATTCTATTGCAAGCAGAAGAAAAATGTGCAACCTTTAGTAACACAGAGGTCCTGAAGCAATCCACGACACCGAGAAAAAACTCAATGCCAGGACATTAGGTAACCACAAGTCCAGAGTTCTGTTAATTCCTTTTAGGATCCAGCAAAACCCAGTGCACTGGTGCTCAGCAGTAATCACTGTCATTGTGTGCAGGGGGGTTCATAACCTGAAAACAGCATCACACTCTCCTGTTTGCACACAGAGCTTGAAGCTTCTACTGAGAACGTGTGTGCTGTTTGCTGGCACAAAACCCCCCCGTTGAAATAAAATGTATGTGTCATGTTTCATATTTGCTCTGACTTGGATTTCTGGACTTTTCCACACTCTTAATGAGTACTGGTAGTAGCAATAACATGTTTCTGCTTCCGCGATGTTAACCACTAGGGTATGAATGCTGCAAATAGAAACTAAGTTCAACATAAAGAAAATTGGTAGTTCCTTACTTAGATTTTTTTTCTTCCCACTTTGATAATTCCATGATTGTAATTCCTTAGATTTGCTACTAAATAAACATCACTCTTCAGCTTTCACAGAAGAAAAGAATTGGTGCTCTAGATTGACATCAAAGTGTGCCTGTCATGGACCAGAATCCCAAATCCTTATGCAAATCCTTTCCAGAGCAACAATTCCTGACCAAATATGTTTTCGGCTATGACAGGGTGCAAGGGCCAGGACAGAGTTCTCCATGTTAGCACATTGTGAGTGCAGGAAAATCAAAGCCATCACATTCCTTATTGTAGCTGTACACATTCCTTTTTATAACTGTACGCAATTTTCTGTGAAGTAGCTGAATTTCCTATCAAAATCACCATATCAGCATGCACAGGGATAAATGTGCCTAAGTACAGGTGCCTCTGTCTTTCTCAGGGAGGGACAGAGGCTTCTGGAGAGCATCTCAGCCTGGCAATGGTATGGCAAAACTAACCCCAGTGCCTTGCCAGAGAAAACATGGTCTTTAATGCCCCAATTTTCAGCAGAGATACCCAATTTTTTTAAACTCTGTTTCAGATCTTCACTCCTATGGAAGGTGGTCAAATTATGAAATTTGCACCAAAAGCAAGAGGAGGAGGTGGCCTCCTTGCTCACTCTGCTGACAGTCTCCAGCCACAGCCCTTCTGGGGTGGGGAGACCCCACAGAGGTACCTCCTCAAACCCGAGCACCCCCATGCACAGATGCATCGCCCTGTGTGGGAGGCTGGGTGTGTGCCTGTGATTTGACAGCCAAACATTGTGAACCCAGAGCTCCTCCAGAGAGGGGTCAGCCTTGAGGGAGCTCTTAGGGGAACTCTGTTTGCAGAGCTGGAGACAAGGGCAGCCGCCCCCTCAGTTGCAGCTCCTCTGACTCTCCCTGTGGATACAACTGTTTCATAAGCCAGGGAGAGTGCAATACTAAAACATCATTGTATTTGGACCTCTCAGGAAACCCTTCCAGAAATGGAACTTGAAAAAAACTCCAGACTACAATCATATAATTAAACGCTGAATCACAACAGAGAACCACAGAAGTCCAGTGAAAATTGTGCTGGCATGTGGTTAATGCTGGCTTTTCTTAATTTGTGAGTGCCAAAACGCTTTGCATGTTCACAAGGTCACTCTCATGTGCAATGGTGACTTAATTTGATCAGCGTTCCCAGCACAGCAAACTCCCTTTCAGTGCTGCTTGAAGCCACCAGAAATTATGCTTGTCTCCCTGTACTTTTTCAGCCAATGTCCAACTTTATCCGTCAGAATGTTTTAATGATGCAGTCCTGCAGAAGATGGGTCAGAGCACCACAGTGAGACACCATGGGCTGCCACAGCAGCTCAGTGCCAGCCCAGGGACTCTGCACCATCTAGGAGTGCTGGTGGGGGGACAACTGTAAAACACAGGCTGGGTTGAAAAATCACAGGAGCTGGCACTCCAGTCTTTATGTCTGGATTTTTTCTAGCCCAGTGTGGAGTGCATATACCCATGTCAGGGTCCATGAATTAACCCCCTTGAGAAGCCAGCTGAGGTTGCCCCACCACTGAGCACAGACCCTGACTAACCTGATTCTTTTCCAACAGCTTGTGCCAGGATGCCCATGTTCACTTCCTGATGACATGGATACTGGCCTCATTGGCACACAGCTTGAATCTCTGAATTTTCATTAATTCAATTCACTGTTCACACACAGTGTAGCGCAATAGTGCTCAAGGTGCCCAAGACAGTTTTGAACATGCTAATGTGGGCCTGGAAGTGTGATGGCTGCCTGAATCCATTGCTCTGCCCAGGCATTGCTCTGTGTTGATATATTCCCTTGTTCTATGGCTTTGGGGATAAAACAGGAACAACAGGGCTTTTACTGCATTTTTATTGATATCACCACAATCACAGTGAAGTAGCCACTCTGATCAGTTCCTGCCAGGAGATGATCTTTGGCGTAAATGCTGCTGAGGATTGAAAAAAAATGGCTGATGGTTTTGTTTGAGGAGCAAGCTCATGGCTTTAGATCATCCCCTTTTTTCACCTGTGCAATGTAAAACCAGCACAAAGTCCAGCAGAAGCCTCCTGCCCTTGAAAGCTGCACAATTGTTTAGGTCCTGCCTGATCCCACCACAACTGTCCTCTGTGGAAGGATGGGCACAACTGGTCTGCCCCTCCATGAGTGATAGAGCAGTTAGGAGAGCATATGAGATCTTATAAAAACGATGAATTCAGTTTTCTCAGAGAGTCCAGGAAGTTTTACACTGCCACCTACAAAAACATCAAATGCACAAGTTCTCACTGGGATTTAGCTGTTGCATTTTGACAGCAATGGAAAAGAACAGCAAAATGGTCAAAACTGCTCTTATTAGAGCTGGGCAGTAAATTACATGCTCTGCTCCATCCACAAAGAAATGTTTATCGGCTGCTGCCAAAAACTACAGCACCCTGGTGTTTCCTCAGGCTTGCCTTCCACTTCTACAGCCACTGAGGAGGCTGTTACCCTTGGGAAGTCTCATTTAGAATAAACAGTTCTTTATGTTCATTATCATGATTCCCAGAGAAAGGGCTGGAGGAGCTAATTAGCAGCTATGCATGACTGGAATTGCCAGGCTGGACCCAGCAGATCTGCGAGTACATCCTCCAGGCTGAAGTGCTACAGCAAGCCTCATGACTCTTCCTCTGGCCTCAAGGACACCCGGGCTTTGAGCTGGGGAATTTCTTACTATTTATTGGGATGACAAACATTTCACTGGAGGAGGGCAGGGGAGAAACCTAACTACAGCGCTGTTTCAGGAAATGACCGATTCTAAGAAAAATATAAGATGGACCTGGGGGCCAAAATGTTCCAGTTTCTCACCAAGAAGTGGTGTTTAAAGATCAGACTTGATCGACTGCTTCACAAAGGCAAAAAGGACGCTCCAAGCCCCCAAGTACAAGTCTTGTGGGGGAAGCCCAAATTGCATTGTTGGGGTTTTTTTGCATTTCAGTTCAGCCTTTGAACCTGTTTGTCCCTGGTTCAGTCTCACCCCTGTGATGGTCGCAGGCCCAGCCAGGCTCAGTGAGCTCGGAACACAGGCAGGAGCACCTAGTGATGCTCACAGCTTCCTCATCTGCATGGACCAAGGGCTGTGGACCAAGACAGCAGCTTGCTCATCTGCTGGGGCTGGGGGGTCACACCCAGTGTTGCCCAGCTCATCCCCCTCATCCCAGTACACCGGGGGTCCTGGACCCCGCAGCTGTAGTCCATCATTCAACCAGCGAGCGGAAAACTGGACTGATAAGCACCCTTTCTCAGAGCAGGTCTGTTTTAAATCCAGCAGGATGAAGCATTTTGCCAGCTAGGGAGTTAGCCACAGACTTTGCCAGTGGCAGAAATTTTTGCTTCAGCTTGTTGCCTTCACCAGAGATTTAGCTCAACTTCTAATAGTAGGGGTTAATCTCCCCTAGTCAACATGCCTTATTAAGAGATCACAGTAATCCCTGTAGGGGCTCAAAATCAACAAGTTAAAAATGTATTAACCTACTCAACACCATGGCAGGTTAAAAGAAATGGCACTTGTGTTGCGGCCTATCTGTAAGCTGGGGGATGGATTTTGTTCTGCTGGTTGTACTACCTAAAAGAGCTGTTTGATAAACTACAACTTAATTGCTGTCTGATGTTTTTCTAAGAGGCACAGAGATTGTCTCACTTTTGAAATGTCAAAGATTTCAAAGACCCACAAAGACAGTCTTCCAACTCCCACTGGCCTGCAGGAAATGCTTGTAACCCAAGAGTTTGAATCAGAACAGTGCTTTTTTATCAAATCTTGTTCAAGTTATTTTTTCCATTACCAATTTTTCCCCCCCAAATCATTATTTACTTATACATTCTTTGCTACTTAGAAACACAGGAGGAGAGAACAACTGCATCAGCCAGCAATGCACTGAGGATCATCTCTGGAAACGCTAATGACTTCTCACTCAGCAAACAGATTTTGATGTAGGCATGTGTAGCTCAGAGAAGGAAGCCAAAAGAATGGCACCATTTCACATGAAAGCACATAGACATGGCCAAAACCTTTATATAACACAATGGGATCGTCAGTGTGGTTAAAAACAAAGCCATCCCTGTGGTGCTGGACTGCACTGTATACATGGTGCCCTGGAGACCCGCCTGTCCTGGATGCAGCAGGGCATACAAAAATCTGGACTATTTACATAGATGAGGAACCACGGCCAGAATTCCACCGCATCCACAGAGCCTGGGTTAGCCAATGTGCTCTGGATATGCAGGGAGAGCTTTGCAACTGCACCAAGATGAGTATGTGCTGCATGGTTCCGTCTGCCTTCCTCACCTCAGCCTACCTTATTTGTGCCTACAGGCCAGCAGGCAGAAAGGAAAGTGAGCAAATAAGGTCTGGCACGGGGGAAATAATACTAAAAAAAGGCAACATTTAAGTTTCCTGTTGCACTGAAAGCCAGATAACACATGCAGGATGAGCTGAGAAGGCAGGTTTTGATTTG
>NW_008235809.1:918874-971360 GCF_000691975.1 Corvus brachyrhynchos | reverse complement strand
ACCCCCCCCTGCTGCAATCTGCACAGGGGCCCAAAAAGACAATAACCTAGTTTCTTTGTTTCAGCATTTCCAAAGTATCTAGAAAGGCATAGCAGTCTCTTAGGAAAGCAGGACAGCAATGAGGCAGGCCTGTGGCTGGGGTGACACCAGAGAGCTGCTCCCTCCTTGCAGGGACCTGCTTCCCCTGCCACCAACACTTTTGGAGCCAGTTGTTTTCTCCCAGCCAACACAGAGAGCCATTGCATGGGGATACCCAAAGAGATGGGCTAATCCTGGGTCCCATTCCTCACCTCTTGGCTGCTGCATGCCCTGTACACAGCATCACCCAGGAAACTGAGGCTCCAGCAGCCCTCCCTCCACTGCAGCCCTTAAACAGACTGTGGGGCTCATGGTCTGTAACCCACCCACTTGCAGGCAGGTGAAAGGTGCTTGCAGGCAGGTGAAAGGTGCTCCCAGGATCTACAGGTCAAGCACAAAACACCTGAAGGCAACTGTAAACATGAAGTGAATTGCATCCCCAGCTCCCAAAGAGCTCACCAGAGGACACCCATACAGGCTGATCCTGGAATGCGGGACAGATCTTCAAATGTCTGGAGAAAAAGGACAGGAATATTCAAAAGCATGGAACAGTCCTGCAGAAAACTTGTAAATAAGGCAAGAAGTTTTCAGAGTTAAAAAAAAAAAAAAAAAAGACAGTGAAAGGGAGGTGGAACAATGGGCTGAAACTCCAGAATGGTGGGGAACAGGCAGATAAGGAGCACTGCTGTGCCATGTCTCACTTCATAAAGTCCAAAGATAACCCAAGGAAATGATGAGGCAGCAGAATTAAATAAACCAGATAACAAGTACTTTTTCATGCAACACTAAGCTGCAATATTTGGGGTGAGTTGGGGGCTAGAGGTTTAAGGAGGTTCACAGAGGATGCTGACAAACCCATGAGGAAGGGCTCTAGGTAAGCACCACAGGTACAAGCCTGCCAGTCCCCACTGTCACAGACAGACAGAGATGCTGCCAGCTGCACATGGTGGGTAGGCACAGCACCAATCCTGCCTTGTGCTGTTTTTGTGCTGTCACCTGACAGCATTTTACCTAAGCTCATACAAAATCACCGTCTCAGATCATCGAGTCCAACTATTATCCCAGCACTGCCAAAACCACCACCAAACCATGTCCCTGAGTGCCACATTCACATGTCTTTTAAATGCCTCCAGGGATGATGGCTCCATGACTTCCCCAGGCAGCTGGTTCCAGTGCTTGACAACCTTTTTCTTGAAGAAATTTCTCCTAGTATCCAAACTAATCCTCTCTTGGTGCAACTTGAGGCCATTTCCTTTGGTCCTAAGCTTTGAAACTCTTGTTGCAAGTGGGAATGCTGAGGAAGAGCAGCTTACTCTCAGCCTACCCAGCTACCTGGGCTAGTTTGAAAGCAAGATAAAGCAGCTCCCTGAGTGTTATGACAAGAAGCTTTCCAGCAAAAATGAAACAGGGAGACTCTGTTTACAAGAACCACTTGTAAATGGAAACCAAGACCCAAATCTGAAAGGAAAACCACATGGCCATAATCTCTCTCTTGTGAAAGGAGCAGTAATTACAGCGTAACACAGCAAGCTAAATGGTCTTCTCTAACGAAACGAGGATTACAACTGCATTCCTGGATCATACCTGACCTGGAGAGTGCCCTGAAGTGCAGGGAGGGAATCAGGCCTCCCCCCAGATGCATTACATGTCCCTGGCACAGCTGGACAAAAGGTTACAGATCATCTCAGTGAAGTTTACAGAACAACCCAAATGATTTTCCTGGAATGAAACCTTGACATGAATGTTTCCAGTGGGGATGGATACCAGCCTGCTTCCACCACTTCATTGTCAACAGGAAATGTGTGAAGTATGTGACGAGATTCACTACATTTCATAATTCAACCTATAGGTGCTAAGTAAGTGTGGATTTAGGGGGCTGTTACAGTATTTATTCTACCAGCAGATGTTCCATGCAAAGCCCGGACTTCAGTTCGTACTTCATCCCAGCCGAAAGACGGGTTAGGTTTGGATTTGCTCTCAAGAACTGTGCAAGATGGCATTCACAGGGGCCAGCATATGCTGCACATGTGCACTTGGACAGACACAGACAGATAAACCAGCACTTCTACAAGCAACAAGCCTTAATACCACAGCTCGTAATGCCTTAGAGCTACAGAGCAGAGAGTCCACCCAGGGGCCTCTGAACCTCCACTCTGGCCATTGGAACAACGCCAGGGCTAAGCTCCTCCAAACCCCTATCTGCCTCTGACATGGCACCTGTAGAAGTGTAGGGCTGGCAGAAAGTCTAAAAACCAGTCAGGAGTGGCAATGCTGAAAAAATATTATGGGGTACTGGCCTTGCTACACTGAATAATGCCAACGAGGAATAAGAGACAGCCTCTGAAGACCAAAACCAAGGTCTGGGTTAGAAGGCCTTTGTCATCAGCTCTGAAAAGGAGGCAGCAGTGTGCACTGACACAGGACACTCAGTCAGAGGCATAGTTAAATGTGTAAGAAAACAGGCAAGTCCTTGTTCTCCTTGGCAAAACCCCGGAGACAGACACCCTTGTACCCACACAGCTAAACATCCTATTGCACAGCCCTGCAGCACAATTCTCACGGGTTTTCACATGGTGGGTACGATGAAAGGGCTCACTGCAAAGCCCTCACATCAGCAGGGACATCCCCTACTCCAGATCACTGCATGCAAAAAAAGCATGAAGTCCTTGCCCTCAAACACAGCCATCCCTTCCTGACAGCCACAGTTGCTGGTCTCGGTACGTGGGGAAACAAAACAGCCCAGCAAGTCAGTAACCACACACTTCTGAGCCCTGCAGTGCAGGCAGAGGCAGTGGTGCCTGCAATTCACAGCATTCTCTCTGACCAGCACTTCGTGTGGCAAATGCTCACACTGAAGTGCCTGAAAAACCACTGCAATCAGTGCTTGCCCAACACCAGACCCCAGTCAGCTCAGATCCCCAAGCTACTGCTGTTCTTCCCAAGTAATTTGCAACTTTCAGCTTTCACTTGAGAACTCAATGCACTGCAAATTCCAAGAAAACTGCTGATATTTTTAACAGCATCACACTCAGAAACCAAAATCAAGAAATAATCCTTAAAGCATCATCAAAAAGCAAATAACTCAAGGAACTAATGGTTGTACTGACACCCTTTCCTATCTAAGCACTAGTTATGCCCCAACATATTTCTGCTGCTTGAGTGGAGGCACATGTAGTGAAATCTCACCAGTGGCTGCTGGTCCCTGTGCTAACCATCATGACAAGCTGGCTTGTTGCAGAAGGGAGTTGTTTTCTTTGTCAATTATGCCGTTATTTCCAAAAACATGCTTTAGATGATAAGATATAAATCTTGGTTGGCCTCTCCTAAGCACATTCTGCCCCACATAAATATCAGCAGTGAAGACCATTTGACTAAAGCATTAGACCCAAAAGAGGAGCAGGGCTGGGGGAACGCCGGTGAGAAGCACAGCTCCGCAATAGCACGGCAGCCAAAGGAAACAGGGTTGCTCTGAGGCTGTCCTTCGTGCAGCTGAAAAAAAAGACAGAAAATGTTAACCCCCCAGGTAACAGCACAACTAGCAAGTTTCTAGTTCCAGATGGTGTTTATTATTTCTCTTCTTCCAAGGGGTTAGAGCATCTTTAGAGATCCTAGCAGCTTGCAGGAGACGCGGTGGCATCCACAACGCAATGCATGCTGAAAGTGCTGCACAGGACAGGGACAGGAGCACTGTTGTTTTTTTCTCAACATTGAAAGTATCTTGCAAGATTGTTCTATCTGCCCTGCAAGATGAAAGTAAAGCTCAGACAGGGTCAGGACAAACAAGACAGTATTGATCTGCAGGAGGAGAGAGGGAGGTAAGAGTGTTGCCTGTCGCTGCTGGGTGCTCAGGCAGGCAGCTGCCTCACTGCTGGACAATTGTGACAATAGCATCAGAAAGGAGGTAGGAAGAACTCACAAGAAATAACCCTGTCCAGATGAGAAGGACCCCAGGAGTGACCAGAAAATGCACTCACTGAGCTCAGATGATTCATTCACTTTTTCAGTAATATGATCTGCATGGAACTTGCAGATTTCTCTGTAGCATTTGACCGGAGATCTGTGGTTTTGTATTTTTGGAAGAGACATTTCACCTTTCGCAATAAATTCTTGACTGATGCAAGCACAAAGAGATGCAAAGGAAACACTGGAAGTGATCTTACCAAGGGGCTAAGAAAACACTTCAAACCAACATGTCAGCTAAGGACAGATTCATGTGTAGCACGTGCTTATCTGTGCTATGGCATTTTTTGAAAGTATTATTGCTATGAGAGATAAAGAAAATTTACTAGCATGCATGTATTTCCAAAAAACCATTTTATAGGATTCAGATTGGAGATCAGCAACTGCAGCCAAGAGGAAAGATTACAGGATTAAAAACCCTGTATTGAGAACAAAAGTCAAAACATAATTGCTTAGTCAGAATCAGGGTTCTATCAGTTTGAAAAGATGAATGTGTTGCCCAAGAGCTGTTTTCTAACATTTCATTTTATATAGCAAATATAATGTATTGAGCGATGCACACATTCTTTTATATACACACAAAAATAAGCAGATTCTGTGAAGTTTATGGAGAGTTTCCTCCTTTTTTTTCCAGGTAGCGAGCTGAAACACAGGGAGATTAAGACACACACAAAAAAATTCTCCACTTACTGTGGAGGAGTTTGAGCTCACAAGAGGCCGCTTTTTCAGTTTTTGCACCGTTCTGTGTTTGAAGCCTTGTTCCCACTGGCTCTGGGTTTAGATGTGAGTGCTCTCTACTACTGTAAATGCAAGCCAAAGTCCCAAGCCAGGTGTCACCCGAGAAAACAGCTTAAAACAGTTTTTGCGCCAGAAAAGACTGGAAGGTGAGCTCCAGTTCTCCCCAGGCTTTGCCTTCTGCAGCCCTTGCTTTGTTTTAACATGTTCTCCTCCAGCATTCCAAGAAGCAAAGGGTCATACAGAAAAAAACCTCTTGATCTTCTCTTTGAGAGGAGGGAAGGGAGATAAAAGAGAATTTCACCTTCCACCCCACTTTTCTGCTGGGCAGAGACCACTTCTAGGGATGCTGGCCTCGTGCAGAGATGTTCTGGCCTGGCCTCATCCATCCACCACCTCCACTTTCCTTTCCTGTGCAACCAGTGTGTGTGGGGTCTGCAGCACTGGATACCTCCTGGTACATTGCAGAGGAATTGAGGGTGCCTTTTCTTCCCTCTCTTCTTCACACACTTGTACACAGAATATTGTCAGGCATTGCTTCCCATCTCCTTTCCCTTCATGCTCTTGCACAATAGGGAAACGTAAACCACAGGGCAGGAATTTCTCATGTTGGTAATATTGCAAGGTAACAGCTACCTGCATTGTTCTTTTTACTTTAAAAAATTAATAACACAGCCACTACTCCAAAGTGAATTTAAGTAAGTTCCTGTAGTTGACTCTGTGCTGAAATATTATTTAATTTCATATTTTTCAAATCTCTGGCAATGCCAGAAAGCCAGCTATACTATTAGGTTTCTCTAGTTTTCTTTTTAAACACATCACTGCAATGATGCTAAGCAACCCCAGCTATTCTAATGAACCCTGTTTTAAATGCAAGACATGTTTTTCAGCACTTAAAAGTCAATCAAGCTGCCAGAGATTGCTAAAATAGCTCGTATGAATTGCTTGCCATTTTCTACATGCAAAGGTCAAGACTGGGAGATGAACAGGCACTATGAGTTTGCAGATTAGCTCCATCTGTTACACATAAAGTTTGGGCTTGGCAGTGAAAACACTAGAGGAAGGGGGGGAAACCCAAGACTTATTGTCTGTGTTTACTAACTGCAGGGCCTAATCTCTCAGGGAGCTGAGTGTCTCAAGCCTTGGTGGGGTGGAGGGGACACACTGTGCTCACCCATCTTTGGTGACCTGCACAGAGCTCACCTCTCCTTGTTTTTATTAAGTCACAGAAACCTGCATCTTCTTTGAAGCTTTCACCTCGGCTGTCTCTGTGGCTGTCCCACTGGCTGGGATGCACATGACTGCTATGGTGTAGGAAGCACATCTCTGCCTGGGTTGTCCTCTGCACCCACAAGTGTGGAACAGGGGTAGTGAAAGGCTGTGCCTGTTTGAGCCTCAGGATGACTGGTGCTGCTGGCCGCAGCTGTGCCCTGTCTGCAGACAGTGATAAAGAGGGAGTCATGTTTTTAATACCAGAATGTGAGAAGACCTTGTATCAGCAAGGACACGAGAGAGAGAGAACCGCACAGCTCCCTCCCCAGCATTCCTCCCGGCGATGATTAATGAGCGCAGACCATCAGCTGCGTGGCCATAACTGAGGGTGACACGCAGCAAAGCCTTGTGTTTGTGCAAGGATGGAGGCAGCCCAAAGCTGCTGGGGTGGGAGAGGAGTGACGGGGAGCCGTGGGCAGGCGGGAAGGCAGGGGCACTTGCCCTTCGGATGCTCAGCATTCCGGCGCTGCCAGGTTGCCCGCTTCACCTCGGCTTAGACCACGCCCACGGAAACGCAAGAAAAAAGGATCTCTTTCCACCTTCATTTGTACCTTACTTTCTGATTCAAAGGGTTAGGTGTTCCTCTAGCACTGGAGGTATTTTTCTCCCGTTTTCCTTTATCAATGAAAGCCAGACTACTGATATGCCAGGCCGGCAGCAGAGGGGATGCAAAGGACACAAATACACCTTGCATTGACCCGGCAAGGCTGGAAGGCCACTGCTGGCCTGGGGCAAATCTTCAGTCGGGGCATTCCTCTGGGGTGAGTCACGTCACGGACCTGGAGTGCCAGCTTGGGTTACTAGCTAAGCAACAACCAAAAACAACCCAATAAAGAGAACAATGTTATTGCATCTTGAAATTAGGCTTGTGGTAAAATGAAAACCTATGCAAGAAACGCAAAAGTCTGCCAGATTAGAGCAGAGGGCAGGAGGAGGGCTATTAAAATGGAAGTCAGATCTGAGCTTCTTGTCAGGCTGAATTCTTTCCTGTGAATAATAAGCTTTTACCACAAAGTGAAAAGAAAGTTTGTTCACTAGCTGGGGTTTTTCCAGAACCCACACAACATCTAAAATTCTACAGCCTTTCTTATCCCAATGAAAAATATTTTCTCTAAAGGATATTTTTCAATGAACCCTTAGGGGACAAATTATGATACTTCACTGGAAACACTCTGTTCTTTTCCCTTCACAAAAAAATGTTCTTGTGATTGTTTCCAGGAGGTAGGCAGGCAACCAGTGGGAAGGCTCTTTGGTAATCCATTTAATATTGCGTGTTCCATGGCAGCTTTACTGCACCACTCGTGATGGAGACACTTCAATTTTGTAAAATTTATCAGCATCAATCAGAGGTCCCACCTAGCAGCATCCCTGCAGGAGCCCCCAGCAAGGGTGCTTTACAGCCCAGGGTCAAGCACTACTGGCACTCAAGAGACATGCATTTATCTGCATTTGTCAGTGTAAATCTTTCTATAAGCACTGGGAAAATCTGGCCGGCAAATTCAGTTTGAAGTATCCAGGAAATACGGCTTGTACACAACAAAACAACTATTTTAAACAGGATGCAATAAGCTTTTAATGTAGGATATTTATGTTGCCGCGATGTTTTATAAATAACAGAGGAAAAATAGTAAATAAAAAAGGATTGGGCTTCTCATGAACACACAGACTGTTTCAATCAGGTTGCCAAAAATGCTACTTTATTGTGCCTCTGTAGCTGCCACCCATCCAGTGTTTCAGATACACCTCAAAGAAGTGTGATACACGCCAGTAATGCCACAGACAATCTTTGTTTTCAAAGACTGTAGGGCGCACTTTTAATATACCTCCTTATCTCATCTGAATAATTCTTGACACAGGTGTCAGAACGACCATTGCTTCCAAACACGTACTACCACTAAAAAAGATTTTAAAAAAACAACCTTACATGCACTGTGGAAGTTCACAATCCAGCGGGATGTCCAGGGACTTATTAATCCCTCATTTACTATCCAATAATTAAAACAGCTATCCTTGACATAATTAAATTATTCCCCGTGGAATTACAGCAGGAAAGGAATTACCCCTATTACCTTACCATATTTTTGATTGAACAGCACCGGCTAGAAAAGTGCTGGAGTCAGTTCACATGCAGGCAAAAATCCAAAACAGAGTATTTTTGAAAAGCAGGATTCCAGATTGAGCATTTTAAAATAGCTACAATAGGAGTTATTTTATTTACTTTTCCTTTCTTTGTGTTTAACAATGGTGTGTTCCAGGCTCCCAGGAAAATTATTAATAGCACTTTGTTGACACTGAGATCATGGATTATTCTCTGTAGGGCAGGCAGGGTGCATTCACAGGCTCCTGCCACAACAGCTTTGCAGTGGTGCTGTGCAACTTGTTTCATTCCAAACTATTCTTTCCTGCCATCTTCCAGAGCCTCCCCTCACCTTTGTGTTATCTCTTACTTGATCCCAACAAGGTTATTACTCACAAAATGAGTGGTACCTACACAATCATGTCACAGATAATAACTGAGAGGATGGGGTTGCTTGAAGTATTTGTTGTAATTGTGCTCCACAAAGAAGTGACATTTTACTCTGTGCTATATTGTCAAGCAAATCAATTCAACTCTATGAATTTTCAAAGTAATCTTATTCCATTATCATAGAAATAAATCTATATACATGTTATCTCCATTGAAAATGAAATCCCATTTTTTTAAACTATTTCTCAGGAGCTCCCTCCTAAGTGGCTTGTCTCTGACTAGAACAGATCAGGTCAAAAACTCCAGGCAGACCCATCCAGTACAGGAAAAATGCTGATTAATTGCAATTCAAGTGTTTTCCATGACTGTGTCAATTTTGATGACATTTTCAATAGAAAAAAAATCCAGATAATTTGAAGAGCATTTCAAGTTTTCTTTCACAGAAATTTTGTTTCAGGCAACAAAATATTTAAAAATTCTTATTTTTGCCCTTAAATCAGGAGATAGCATGACCCAAGTGTTGTTATTTCCTGTTTTCTGACACATTTGTTTGTGAACTCTTTAATACAATTAGCCTTTGCTCCCGACTTGTGGTGCTCAACCAATCCCAGGTCCTTTGGGTTTGCTCCCAGCAGGATGAATGACAAGCCTTGCTCTGCAAAGGACTGAGAACATACAAGTGCTGACAACCACAGCCAGGCTCATGGTGCTGCCAAATAACTCAGGTAGCCTTGGTGGCAATGGCTGAAAGATTAATTTACGCTTGAATGTCAAATCTTTACTTTTAAAAATGGGTATCTTATCCAGAAGAATCTGAATAAGGTGAGATTTTTTTTTGCCTACAAACCACTTAAGCCTGTTTTCCTGCTACTCTCAGTGCCTGTAATTTATCCGTGAGCTCGCCCACTGATTTCAGCAGAGAAACCATCCATGCATTCTCCAGCACTGATTTTGCCAGTTTGTTTGCTGTGATTTACTTTTACATACACTGCAAATAACAGTGTCCTGTTTCCATGGGTTATTTTTGACCTAGCAATGCTTCATTTACACACTGCAGTCAGTAATTTTTCTCCGTGCTCATACTGTTGGTTTGGTTTTCAAACGTGGCAGAATGGTAACACTAAACTCCCCAAAATGCCACCCATTAGGGACATCAACTAGGTAACTGGTGACACTGAAAACATGTCTCCAACTTTCAATCTAGCTTATGAAAGGGCAATTTCATCTTGTAACATATGGCAACAGTCCAGGCCACCCCATGCCTTTGGACATAATATGTAAATATAGACAGATGCCACGTGTGCAATTTGAGACCTGAGGTGAAGCAGTTTTGTGAACATTTGCATTAAAAAAGCATTAAGCAGCTCAGTGCCACCAGCTGCTGATGCAGCTCAGTGTGGAGCCACCCCATCGTCCAGCTCTGAGCACGCCACAGGGCAGCATCACACATTTGCTTTCCAAACAGAGGGCAGTGACTCACCGTGCAGATAAACCAATAAATCCCTGGGTAAACAGGCTCAGAATCCAAATATTAGAAAGGGGGTTCTGTAGTTTAATGATGAATGAAGACATCAGGAAAGCCCTGATGTGATCCTGTCCTGTTATAGCTACAGTTTAACTCTCCAAGTCATGCCAGTCAGTGGTTTGATCTGCCTGGAGATGTGGTGGTTTCTGGTGCTGGAGCTGCAGGACAGCAGTTGGACACCCATCAGCTCCTTGGCAAAGGGTAGGAAGAGAAGAAGTCCCCCATTAGCAGAAGATTGCTCCTCACTAAATCCTTGCATGAAGAGCATGCCTTCACAGGTAGACAGAGAAGAGACAGTCATATTCGTCTCTAAATATACAGGACAAATATCATCAGAAGAATTGAATAGCAAACAGTAAGTTGAGGAATTGGGTCAGGCAAAGGAAGGAGAAACATGAGTCATGTAACAGCCTGTCAAATGATCCTTCAAGATGAGAATTGCAGCTGATGCAGAACATGAATTTTATGAAGTGTGCAAGCCTTTCATAAGGAATCTGAAAATAGTCAGAGATCATCCTCTCCTGAAGCCACTTCGAGTACCTGTGGGGGTGACTTTACTTTCCCTTCTAATTTTCAGCTAGCGATCAAACAGTGATAAAGTAGATATCTGCCTTAGCTCTGGAAGACAGCAGCCAGTGTTTGGCTTTCAATCCAGAGGCTGCACAAAGCAGGTGGTTAAGATCTATGGAATTTAAGTTATAATTGTGATATAAGGATACAAGTCAAGCTTGTCTTACAGCTGCAGCTGTGGTACAGCTGAGCATCGGGGCTGTCTGTGCCTGTCTGCACACCCAGTGTGCTTAGCCATTAATTTCCAGGGTGGTCCAGGTTCTCCCCAGCACATCTCTGCATTGTGAGGCAAAAGCCCAGAAAGAGGCCTGGGGCCTGATCCACCTGCTAGGTGGCTTCACAGCACAGTATTTGACTGCTGCAAAGGGGCTCCAGGAGGGGATTTTGGACAGCTAGACATTCCCCCAGGATGCACAGGCCAGCTGGTAGCCCCTATTGTATTCTTCAATGTGATGATTAACATCATGGTGGAGAATCTGGTTGTCCCAGAGGCTCCCCAAGGCAGCCAAAGCTGAATTCAGGAAAGATACTGACAAATAAAGTCAAATGAAGATGTGGAAATGGTAATGAAGGAGAGCCTTTTGTATATTTTTAGGGCAGCAATGGATCATGCACTGGAGCAGGGCAGGAAGAACTGCATGAAATGAGCAGCACAGCAGACTGGGGAGTCTCACCTCATCCTTCTGCAGGGACCCCTGCAATGGTGCCTCCTGCCAACTCTTGGGCAGGAATCAAGTGTTCTGCTTGAGAGGTTTGATTACCTGAGCAAGATTTAAGTTATGCCAAGATCCCAGTAATTTAGTTTTGCGAACTTTTTTAAGCAAGCATTCTGTGTATGTGCGTGTGACAGGTGGAAAAATCAATTAGTGGACGAGAAACCCCCACATGTTATAGAGAACTGATCAGAAAGGGAAAACCAAGGAACATACTAAAGAGTGTCAGTAAAACCACTCACAAGATTGAAAGCATTGATGCCAAGACACATGCATCAGTGTTAGTCTTCCATGGCATGCAGAAGAACCATGGAACACCACATGAGAGGTGGTGAAAGTACTTCCTACTTAAGCGACCTACAGAGATTACAAAAAGGTGTCATAGACACTGCATAAACTAGTAACAAATAAGGTGTCATATAGATGAGAAGGCTGATGCTATTCACTGGCAGGGAGACCCCGCACAGTCTTAGTTTCAATCCCTGTGTCTTGCATTTGGGAAGCAGCAGCTGCTGTGTAGCCCCTTGGCTGACCCCTTTGCTGTTGTGTGCACCAAAGACTTTGAAAAGGCTCACTGGTGACATAGCACCAACACTCTTGTGTAGCTCCCTTGCACTATCCCAATGCCCTTTATCCTCATCTTGCTGTCTTTCTACCCCAAAAGGCACAACATTTTGGCAATGGGGCTGTTGCTCCTGCTCTTTGTTGTACAAAAATTCTCCACCAGAGCTGGGAATGCAGGGCTCTGGGATGGCACAAATAACAGCAATCCAGACCTCACTTTTACTTCCTTAGCTTGTGTAAACAGGGGCATGCACAGGCTGAGGAAGGGAGGATAATAATAATCCTCTTGCTGATGGATTTGGACACTTTACTGTTTCAATTGACCTATGCATCCATAAGCAAAAAGCAGCACAACATCCCTGCATACCATCAAGTTATTTCCATTGCTGGCTGGCGATTTGATTTACAACATTAAAACAGACTCACAATCAAAGCTTTGCTGTGTATAATCCAGCTGAGGCAGTATTCTTGTAGCAGTTGAGAATTAGACAGGTTTTAGAAGCTGGAACCAATTGCCAGTTACAATGAAAGAGGAACCTCTACATAAATGGCTCAGGATTTCCTGTTATTGCAGATTGATTTTTGTGATGCAAGGCAAGATTCATTTTTTTCCCCCCAATAATTAAACACATGTGAAGTAGCGTTCTTTTCAGTCCACAACAATGACTTTCCTGGAGATTGTTTTGACAGCACTTTCAACTGAAATATTTTTCATTAATATAAATAAGTTTGTTTCTCAAAGTCATGACTGCACAATGATATCACAGCACACCAATCTACTTTTTGAGGAAAGAAAGATGTTATTTTAAGAATGTTCACAACACAATTCCTTGAAAAAAGACTATCTTAATCCACTCCATTTGCTGGAAATTTTTCGGCTTGCTTGCAAACATGAGGCTGGTGCAAAAAACTTTAACATAAGGAAAAGTAAGATAAGGTTAAATACTACGTTACTGTTTCATACAAGAAAACTTAAAAATGACAGTGATTCAAGTCCACTGATGTTTTTTGCCCATATAGCATTACAAAGGTAAACTTCTCAGACAGTTTATTGCAGCTCATCTGTAAAATAATTGCTTTTGATATAAAAAACATGCAGAGGTTATTACTGCCTGGAAGTGGACAATGGCCCGAGCCCAAAGCTTGTTGATGTTAGTGGGGATTCTTATACAGAGTTTAGTGTCTTAGTTAGCAGGAAATGCACTGTCAAGAAACTTCTTTTTCCAAATACCATGATTTAACCACTAGAGATAACTCAATGGTTTCTAGTGAGAGTTGAAAATAAGTGGGGTAAGCAAAATTAGGACCAGTTTGTGTTATTCCTAGTCGAAGGGAACACTCTCAACACAATAGTTCTGCTCAGCACTTTTCACTGGAAAGCCTGTGGTCCCCACAGTCCTGCCAAGGAGATCACTTCTGCTCAAAGCTATGTGTGCTCTACATCTCCCTGAGCCCAGCCTCTGTTTCATGCTGCATCCTCTCTACCTACACTCCAAGGGTGAAGCATTCCCGATTTGCCCTGTCCCCAGTGCACATCCAGAACCCTGCTTACCCCCTCTCCTCTGCAGAGGTCCCTGCCACCACTGGAAAGATGAAAGTGGACCATATCAAGGAGATTTAGCCATAAACCAACAAATGGGCAAGTGGCCACACAGCCCACACTTCAAAGGGCAATACACTTCTTGGGTCTCTGTCCTGGAGAAAGGCCTGTGTGCAATAAACATCAGATAACTGAAGCCTGAAATGAGCTCTTTGTATTTTCACTGTTGCTTTTTATTAAATGTGGGATAAAATATTTTTTATTACCTCCAGTGAAGCAATTCATTTGTACCCACAGTGGCCCCCCCCTTACTGTTGCTTTTTGTGCCGAATGAATGAATGCTCACTCAGGCTTCAAAGTACATGGCAGTTTAAAAGGACTTGTTTGTTAAGATCTCCCAGCCGTCTGCTGGGGAATTCCACACAAAAGCAGATCTCCCCTTAGGGATTATTTCGCTACCTTTGAAGACTGTTTGCCAGCATGGCTGCTTTTTATTTGCAGAGGTATTTCAGCCTTGTGAACTGACGGACTGTATTACGCACTGGGGATGGACACGCTAAAACAGCTTCACAGGCCAAATGTGTAAATGTTGTCTTGCTGATATCCAGCTTCCATGAGGCTTTTTTTCCTCCATCCAGCCCAGTCCTTTGAAAAGCAGTTGGACACATCTTCCCACTGAAGCTGAGATACAATTAAGAATTAACGGTTCAAGTTCCACACCAGTTCTGGTGTTGGCAGCCCTGCCATTCGCCCTCAGGGATGAAACAGAAGGGCACCAGCAGCTCGTTTCTGCCATCACCAAGCCCCCAAGCACCCAATACCTGAGTCAAAGCTTCCACTGCCAAACAGGTCTCATCAGAAGGATCTTTCCACTTTCCCCATTAAAAAAAGGTGCATGCAATCCTGAAGAATCCTGAAGCTGCAGGAAAAGGTTCCTGGCAGACAGTGCAGCACTGAGCAATATTTAACATAAAATTCCCCAGTGTCTTCTCAGGCAGCATCCCCATCTCATGGGCTTCCATGGTGCTCCTTCAGGTCCTTTGTTTCCCCTGGATATGTCTGAATGTCTGACTTTGGGATCTGGAATTCATTAGGTAGCTGGGTGCCTAGAAGTCAGCCACTGAAGTACCAAAATCCCTTTGGGATTAGCCCAAAGCAACATGCCTAATGACACCCAGCAGCTGTAGTTAACTCCAGAAGGATTCAAGATGGTCAAATGTGATTGAAAGACCCACACTTGAACTAAACAGTCTCCTTTCTAAAGATGTATGCAGCATTTTCCAGAACAAGACACCGATGCACTTGAGCACACACATCTCTTTCTGATTCCAAACTGGGATTTTAGGAGTGCTGAGAAGTTTTGAAAACTGAAACGCAAAGTCTGAGCCTGAAAAAGTGCTGATGGCTTTAAAGCTCATGATCTGATAGATGGGGGCCAGCACAGCATAACCAGGAGAGATAAAGGGAGATGGGGAACAGCCCAGTGCACATCCTCTGTGTGCAGTCAGTGCAGGCAAACCATGTCTCCCTTTGCCAAGTTTCCTTAATATGTTAGTCTAGATAAATGATATCCATAACACGTATCACACTCTTCTCCAGATAACGTGAGAGGAGGTGAAAAGAAAACAGACAGGGAGGATAGGCACCCCCTCCACCCTGCACACTTTAAAAAGATAAATTTGATGGTAAACACATGAGCTTGACATTAATTTTAAATCAGTAATTTTAAGAATTAGTTTTGGCCATAAGCTGTAAGAAAAAACAAAACAAATATAAATGGTTGGGTTTTTTTTAATTCCATAGCTACAATAATGAAGAAGCTGCACGAACAACTATAACTGTTATAATCCGTTTGTCTAAGCCATTGCCCTACTTGTCTGAACTTCATTTTTAGAAATTCACCAACTAAACCAAAACGTATTTCTAAGGCCAAACTGGAATGAATCAAAGGACTTCTCCCATGAGGTAATCCCATAACAGAAGAAAGTTTTGTCCCATGTGCATGTTACCCAAATACTGCCAAGCTGAAGTTTCTGCTCAAATTGTTTGCGTATGTTCAACTGGAAAAGTGTATGAGGAATGGCATGGATTAGCTGTACTTGCTGTTGCTCATGGAGCAGTGCAGGCATGTCAGACTACCTATCACAGCATAGATGGCAGATGCTCAACTTCAGAGAGCTGCACCTTCAAGTAAAGTGTAGAAACCCAAAACTGACCCAGAGGGACAGCCATATATTTGTGCCTGCAAAAAACCTTGGCATATCAAAGCTGAAAGATTAAGGACCAGAAAACCACCACCTCTCATTATGTCACATGCACTGTGATGTGAAAATTAATGATTCATTGCCATTACGGATACTATGTTATGGGTTGAGAAGTTAAAAAATAGAGACAAACATTCAGAATGAAAATTCTGGCAGTTTCCAACATTAAGTGAAATAGTAGGATAATGACCTGCCCTTGCTATTAATAATAATTAATGCAAGTTAATTATCAGCTGCATAAGGTGGGAAGAGATCCTTGGCAGATGAAGCAATCTGGAAAGCTGCATCCAACACAAATCCACGAAACACCAGAAAGCCAACAGACATCCCAGCGCCCTGGGAAACTTGCTGGGAAGAAACACAGCACATCCCAGAAGGAGCTTCTACACATTCATAAATTCTAACTGAATGTAAAACATTCAGGAAAGAGACCTCAGAGATGTGAGGAATCCAGTGAGAACATCTGTTCACTGCAAAGGAAGATAAGTTACATAGCCAAGAAAAAATTACATTGCCTCAAGAAAGATTAACTAGTAGCATTAGTATTCTAGCAACAGGCTTGAATCTCTAGAAGTAATAAAAGCTAACTCTTGTTTGGGGGAATACATAATTAAACCTGACTCTGAACCTCTCAGAAAACCTGGTCTACAGAGGGTTGTTTATCCTTTGTAATCACAAGAGGGGATGGCCACGTGAGAGAGAGACTTTTCATACCTGGGCACTCAGTGAGAATTGCTCTGCAGATTCTTGTTGGCACACCATCCTGTGTCTGTGGCACTTGGGAGAGCAGCCCACTGGCAAGGTCAATACTGGGCATTAGCAGAACTTAAGAAATGCTTCCAAGAGCTTAAAAAATATGCACTTTATCCCTGCGATGTCAAATACTCATACAAAATTAAAAGAGATGGTAAGAGCATAGCTGGTTTAAATCTTAGAAGAAACAAAGAAAAAAAGCCCACAAAGACTGGAGGAGTTTTGGTACCTGTCATAGGCATCCTTCATTTTAAAGACATCCAGCCCTGGTAACACAGCATCCGTGCTGACAGTGGGAAAATATCACTTCCAGCAGCTGCTGAACTCATTAGCATGCAGCCTCTCACAGCCACCCTGAGGACGTCCCAGAAAGTACAGAAATAAACCCTTTTCTCATCCTCTGATGTCTCCCACCCAAATGACACCCACAGCTGACAGATATCTGAGGAGTTATCTGAGGAGCCACTCATCCTGAGTTTAGTTAAAAAGCTCACAGCTGCTTAGCATGCTTCATGGGATTTACCTCTGCTTTTCAGGAACAGCCTTTCCAGTAGTACTTGGTGAAAATTGTAATTTATATCCTGGGTTGCATGCTACATCATGCAGAGATAAGAAGTCTTCATTTCACCAGCTCCCCCTTTTCCTACAGTTTATCAGTAAATCCCATGATCTCTGCTTTGTGTAAATAAGTCACCTATGGAAAATGCCTGTGGCAGAGCACACATCTCTGGAGAGTTATCAGTAGACTCACCTCCTCTTTCCCAATCTCCTTATGCATCTCCCCCAGGGATGGTCATAGCACACCAAGCCCAGATGGATGCTGGACCAGCAGCTGCTTTGGTGGGTTCCCACCTCTCTGGGAAGCTGACAAAGGGAAGAAATCCCCACATTCCCTGCTGGCCCCAGCATGGTGATACACCAGCCTAAGGATGGGTGACTGAAGAGCTGCTTCTTGGCCTCAGCAATGTCAGGCCCACCAGTGGGGATGAGGACCAAAAAACCTGCAGGTTACCCGTTGGACATGTTTTGGGCAAAAAAGGGAGGTGAGAGGATGAATTTGTTGCATGAGCCAGGTGGTGAAACAATGTCCTGGGGTCTCTGGAAAGTGTCTGGTCAGGATATTCAGGGTTAAACCCATGCAGGGAACTGGCCCCAGCCACAACCACAAGGCAGTGCTGCCCTAGGGCGGGGGATCAATCCCTGAAGCTGGGCTGTTGGCACTGTACAGCCTTTCACACATCAACCCAAAGCAGGTGAGGCACTTTGGAGATCAAGGTCAGGTTACAGCCCTTGCTCAGAAATCAGCAACAGTGCTGGAGGACCAGCTGTAGGGAAGAAATGCATCACATCAGTGGTTCAAGGTGGCCAGGGTAAGCCTAGAAACCTGCAACAAGCCCCTAAGAGTGCCATAGCAGTCAGGTATGGAGGTTTTGGGGAGCCAAATGTGTTGTGTGCCAGCAGACACAGCCCCAGGCTTTGTAGGTGCAGACCTGCCTGTGCTATATCTGGCCACAATTCCTCCCTGCTTCTGCAGAAAATCTCAATGAAAATGCATCCCTCAATAATTTCTTTCCTAATTGACTACAAATGAGAAACTTTTTTACTTAACGAAAAATATATTTTAAGAGATGTTTGTCCCAGAAACCAGATTTAAGAAATATGGGGAATTAGAAACAGAGACTTCATAGGAGGAACTTTTGTCTTGGAGTAACTTCTACCGAATAAAGGTCTGTAAAATATTCAGGAGCCTGCCAGGCTGAAAAGTCTCAAAATGTGTGATTGCACTGTACCATCTGACACTAAATCACTGGCACGTTGCAGGAAACAGGGGGCATCAGATGAAACTAGTAAGAATCAGGTACAAATGAAATAAACGTAAGTTTTACCCATGCAACGGCTATTTGAACTGTGGAGCTCCTTGCCAAGAGATGATAAAAATTTCTTCAGTCAAAGAGGAAATTGAATTAAGTCATGCAAGAGTAATCTATTATTTTGACTCAATATAACTGAATTTATAGAAAATGTCTCCTGTTCTATGAGTCCCTGAATTGAAAATGGTTGGAAACTGGGGGAAACTACAGCAGAGTACTGAGGATAATGACTCTGGGTACTGATGAAGGTGACATATTGGGACTGGTGGACCATCAGCATCACCTAGCTCAATGCTATTGGTGGTTTTAAGCAGCACTTTAGGCTGTGGCATTGCAGCTTGGTGGGTAGGAGGTGCCAGAAGTGCTGAGTTTTTAACTATTGTCATTGCACAGGCCTGTGCAGAGCATCTGCAGCCTGCTCACCCCAGTCCCCTGAGTAAGCACGTCACACAGGAGAGGGGAGGATCCACCAAAAAACAGGCACAGGCCATTTCTGTGCACAGGAACCAAAGAAACTGCTCCAGTTAACTAAGTGAAAACACCTTTACCCAGCACCACATTCCTACAGATCCCACAGCTGAAGGCCGTGTCCACACCAGCTGGTATTGTCCCATCTCACTGGTGTCACCTCAGCTGCCCTCATGGGCTGAAACACAGAGAGCCTCCACTGCTGCAGCTTGCAAAGAATTGGCTTTCTTGTGGTTTAAGTCCCAATATTCACATACTTTCTGGCAATGGCTTGCACTGCAGTTCTGTTTTGTTTCATCAGCTGGCTTGTAAAAAGCAAACCATCCTCTAACAGGCATCCCTGGAAAAAAACATGGACATGGACCAAAATGCTGGCACTGCATGACCACGTTATAGGGAGGTTGTTAAACAAATGATCGCAGGGACCAGCTGCACCTGCAGGTGTAAGATTTTCAGCTGGCACAATGACAATAGCATTGTTGGGTAAAAAGCCAGAAAATAAGTTATGTAAAAAAGAAATGTGTAATGAATTGACAAGAGACTTTGCAGGCAACCAGCTGATACTTTTTGCTTTTCTGGACAGATGCTGCCACAGAGTAACCCATCCTTCTATCACTTCCATACCAATCCAACCACAACTCCAAATATTTCCCTGAGACATGTTATAGGGTACCAGCAGTCATAACCCCAGAGCTATGGACATAAGGCAAAACCAAGAAGAACAGAGTTAGCTGAGAAAAGGTTAATGGTATACAAACTCACTAAGCTACGAAATGCAACTCTTAGTTGCATAATCTGGGTGAATTTAATGTTGTTTTAGTCTTAAAATAACAGCGCATCTAAGGTCTTGCATTTTTTTTCAGCAACACAGGGAGCATAGGGAGGCTGTTCAGACCATGAGCTAAAATGGAGGGGATAGGTGACAAGCAATTTCAGCAAATCCAAGATTTAAAGCTGCCTTCCTTTCCCTTCTCACCAGAACAGGGCATTTTGACAGCTGAATGTGTCTGGCTCTCCTGAGAGATGCAAAGATACGGACTGGGACTTGACATTGCCAATTGCATCAACACAAAGCAATAAACAGCTGTACACAGCATCTGCAACCAAAGTGCTCCTTTACAGAAAACAGGGAAACTCACAAAATATAGGTTAAAATCAAAGTGGAAAGGGAAGCTGCAGATTTCAGTCTATTCAGAGACTCAGTTCCCAACTGCACATCGTGGCATGCATGGTCTGCCCTTGGCAGAGCAGCCAGGCATCCCCCTGCCTCCTGAGGTATTGCAATTTTCCTATTATTTCTCAAGAAAAAGTCTTAATACAGGCTTTCTCCCTGCAGGAGCACTCACCCCTCTGGCAGCCCACGAGCAGAGCTGTGTGCCTTGCCAGTGGCCTCACAAAGGCATCTTTTCTGACCCTGGAAGAGAAGTTGTTGTGGAGAAATCTACTCCCTTGGAGAAGGGGAGGAATTTGGAGATAACACCAGCAGAGGATATAAACAATGGACACTCAGCAGACTCGCGCACACGGAGCAAAATGCCCTTACACAATAGAAAAATGCATAAGATACATTAAAATGCCCACCCAGGTTTGACAACACTGCAGACAGTCTCTATTCTTTATCCTCCAGAGTCATATACAAAACAAAGGGCTATTTTTTTAAGATTAAGAGCAGAGACAGTGGGATTATATGAAAGATTTGACAAAATGTGTAATGGACGGACTCAGCATGCAAACGGGTTTGGGTGAGTTCCAAATGCTCAGGTCACAAAAACTACATTGTTTCTTCTTTCCCCCCCTTTTAAAGTCTTTATAAATAAGCATCGTTGGACGCAAGCTATTTTTCTTCCTATTTCTAGACATCAAAATGATTTCTTAAGCCTGGAAAGTATTTCTGATCCAACATCAGAAATCAGAAATTTGAAGTTAAATTTGCTTCTGATGATAAAAACAAATGAATTAAACAGACACATCTGCTATTTGGAGTTAAGAGAGAAAACTTCTTCGTATTAAGTTTAGTGACATGAAGAGCACCAAGTTTACCCAGCTTCCAGGATACCTTTTGACATCAGCATACAATGTTCTAAATGTACATGCACAAAACACACATAACTTTGGTTGCCCCTGCAAGATAATATTCACCTTTTTGCTAATAATTGAAATTAACTCATTTGTCTCATGGTGTTCACTTCAGGGCTGAGACATGAAGGATAGAATTGAACACGAATAATTTAGGAGAAAATTCACAAAGCTTCGGGACTCTGTTGTAACCAGTGAATTTTTGCTGTTGGTCCCTGCAAACACTCTGGTTGCTCACAAACAAAAAACACGGCACTTGTGGGTGAGGTTGGAAGTACAGCTTTGCTTGTGAACACTCTTTGTGTCAGCCTGAAACTGCTGTGCAGGCAGAGCAATGCAAGGACAAGCACCAGGGGGTGGGGAGACACGAGAAACTTGTAATGCCAGCAAGGACTCTGCACCATGAAACTGCGGGTGGAGCTCTGCTTGAAAAACACCAGTTTGTACAAGCAGAACAACAAACATGGCATTTCCAGTGGGACACTCAGGATGTTGCGATCACTGTTTTTATTAGCAACAAAGTCAGGCCATTGTGTATGTCACATCAACGAGGTCCAATAAGGGCGATAGAGAGGGAAGTGGTCTTCAAAGCTCCTCTTCGGACCCTAAAACTGCAAGGATTGACCTGGGCTCATTGGGATGTGGTACCACAAGACTGGGATCCCACCAGTGTAAAGTGCCAAAGAAAGCAGCTTGCAGCAGGCACAGGGATACTGCATAGCCTGGGAGTCCTTCACTTGATGTTTTTAGCTTTTTTTTTGTTTGTTTTGGTTTTTTTTTTTTTTTTTTGTTTTTGTTTTTCTTCTCAAGTTCCTCTGCAGAAAACAGCTTAAAAATAACCCCCACCACCACGAAGAAATCTGTCTCTTCGTCCCCCAAGCATAACTTTTTCTCAGGACAGCCAGGAATCATCAGCTCAGGTGTTAAGCAAGTCCTTGGACACAAGAATCCCAATGAAACGGAAAGGCCACAGCAGCCAAGAGCTCCCATTGATAACTGCACAGGTTGAGAGTACTGTGCTGGCCTTTCTCTATCCAGCAAACTTGCCAGATGTTTGATTCAAAGCTTCCCTCATCCTCCAGGAATCCAGATGCAGCTTTTGGCATGATCCCAGCTCAAATTATTTTTAAAGCCCCTCTGTGCACTTAAAACGGCACTATAATTAAGATTAGAAAACAATGATCATTCCAGAATTTGATAATACCGCTGAAAGCCTAAGAATGAACAATTAAGATTGGTTTTAGTTGTGCAACCCATGTGTAGGATGAATTTGTTAGAGACAATCTGGATAGGAATCTTTTTAGTGAGCCAAGAAGTTTAGGAGAGATAAAAGGAATGTATTAGTGCATCCAAACTGTTAAAACAAATTTCAGAGTGTTTTGTCATTTTTGAATGTAGCATTTTGGCTCTTCAAATCTTTCATGGCTTTTTAACAGACATTTTATTTTCAAGTTACTGAGAAACTAAATCAGCCTGTCACCTCACTAAGTACATGCATGTGTTCTCCAAATACCCAGAAAGATGAAACACTATAAACCAAGATTATTTTGGAAATTATTACACAAAAGAGCAGCATAAATAACCAGTGATGATAAGACCACAAAACTGCCATAGGTAGGTCAGAACAAAAGTCCATCTACGCCAGCCTTAAGCAATAGCTTAAAGAGTATTAAAAATGGCCAAGCACGGCATGGCTTTCCTCCTGCATCCCTGTCCCAGCAATAAGGAGGTGGCATCCCAAGAAGATGGTACACACAATGTGGAGTCTAACAGCTAGAACCAACAGAGCTGGGTTTTTGCCATGTGGGTGTTTTAAGGTGGCAAAATTCACAGAGTTGCAGCGGACTCCGCTCCAGACGGAGCTGCAGCCCCTGCATGCTGTGCTCAGGGAGCTGCATCCCTGTCTGCCTAAAGCATCCTAAACTGCCCTCATGGTCAGTGGTAAGGCAACCCACACAGCCACCAATAAACCCATCGTCTGTGTGTGATGGAGCAGGAAAACTGACCCTCAGAGTGTCCAGAACCTGGCCAGCTCTTCACCTCTTGGGCAAAGAGTTTGGCTGAGGAAATGAGACATCTTTGTGTCCTGGCTCCATTGGTTTGGGTTTCAAAATATTCCCCAGTCCATCCCAGAAGAGCCAGACTCCTAGCTGAAAAAATTAAGTAAACAGACTTAATTTGCCTTTGAAAATCTTGGCTTCTCTAAAGCCAGTGAGATTCGTATCCTTTTACCCCCTCAAACAATTTCAAACATCCCGTAGCTTTCTCTGGCCCAGGATTTATTCAAAATTTGAATGGACCAGGACAATGTAGACAATATCTTTTTAAAAGCTCTCAATTATGTAAACACCTCAGCTATTTTTGTTAAATGACTGCTGGTATAAAAATTGTGAAAAAGAAATCACATAGCAATTATTATTATTATTACAACTATTCAAAAAATAATGATATGATCATTTTTGATTAAACAATGCTGCACTCATGGGATTACAGGGAAAGGTCAGACAAAGGCTTTGGTGCATTTACAAAGCTGCTCTGAAATCTTGGAATGGCCTCAAGTTTCTTAACAGTTTCATCCACACTTTGGGACTAAACTACAGCTGCAAAGGTACACTGTGTGAGGGAGCAAAGTGCCTCTCAGGAGGATGCCTCTCCAGAGCTGGGAATTTGTATGTTTTGCTACCAGTTCTCTGTCTCTTAAGCTCTTTGCTGTCCTCATTCCTTCCACTATGTCCTTATCCCTCTCCATCCTTCTTTGTAAGGTTGTACCTGAATTGCATGATCCTGGCACACATAATAGTGGCAGCATGGCAAGGCTGAGAGGGACACAGTTGACTCAGAGTGCATTAATTCAGGCTGGATAAGAGATTTCTCATTGCTGGGTGCTACTGACAGCTCAGGGTGCAGGGGAAGGAAGGAAATGGTCCACAGTGCCAGAGGGAGAGGGCCCAGTAGGAGCGATACAGAGTGTCCTAGCCTCCAGGATATATGAGGAGTGTCCATGCCAGTGGCATTGCTCCTCACCTGTGCCGAAGGAAGCGGACCTGGCACAACAAGAGGTGCACTCTGCAGTAATGTGGCTTTTTTTAAACACAGGATGTTTCCTCAGGCAATTTTTCTTTTCCTTTTTTTTTTTTAAATCAAATTTTGTTCTAAATTTTAATTCAGCTGTTTGAAGCTGATGTTAGAAAAGCCTATAAAAAGTTATGCTTATATAAATTAGCCAAGATTCTTTTTCTCTTGGTGATACATCTCATCTTCAGCTCTGGCCACACAACTTGTTTTCAGACCCAGCTCGACAGGATATCCACAAGATAACAAGGAGAGCCTGAGTAAGGAAAATAGAAAAGTCCATGCACCATCGACTGCTTCAGTTTCAGAACTCAGACTTTCTCATTTCCAAAGGACTACATTTCTTTAAATTTAAAACTGATTCCATACCATAGCTCCATGGAAAAACATTCTGGCTTCAGAAATGTAGCAAAGTAATTTCCCTCTCCTATGGATTGCAACTTAAGAAATATCTGTGTATCCCTCTGTTTTAAGGAAGGGGGAAACTGGGAAGATGCTCGAAGCAGAACATCTGACATCTGCTCTGACCACTTGGGAAATCTCTCTGTGCAAAAGTCTGAGAGCACAGACTGATTTTAAGGAATCTTTCAAGTGTTGAATGATTTGGAGCATACTGAATGATATTTTTGCTGGCAGAGTTTATGTCACTTGGAAGAAACTGGGACAGAAACACCAGGAGTTGAGACGCTGATCAAAGCAGAGTGCTGGCCATGCACATGGCAGCTCTGAATTGCCTCTGCTGCCAGGGGGTCCTTCTGCCCCAGGCTTTGCTAATAAGCTTTACCTTCCTTGGTCCTAACCATGGTGATTGCCATCTCATGGGCTGCTTTTACCCTGGAGATTTGTACAGAGCTCTAGCTAGGCCAGAGACCCCCTGTCTGCATCAGCACCAGCTCTGGCAGTGTAGCAAACCCCAAAGGGTGTGCTGGAGACAGATATCTCACAATCTCTAGTGTGGAGATGGTGCAATCTGAACCAAAAACCTGCTGCCTCCCTTAAGCATGGTTCATTAATTCCCTTCTGAGCCCACACATCAGCAGAGGGGGGCAGGCTGCACCACTGTGTGAGCATGGACGGAACTGCACATCTTGCCTGGGCTTTTGCTTGGCCTCAATAAGCAATCTTATCAAACAGAATGGAAAAGAAGTTGTCCAGTATCAGTCCAACAAATCGATTCCTTCCTCATTTAGCTCTCTTCCTTCCCGCAGCAGGGTTTGTGTTGGTTTATATTTTTTGCTGTCTACTTGGAGCACCATCAAATAAAATTAAACTAAATAATAATAAAAATCAGCACGGCATGATAAATCTGTGGAATCAAGATGTATTTGCAAGGCATTACTCTGATACCTGTGTCAGGGTTTACACACCTGAGCTCCCAGGCAGTCTGGTCACTTAGCTCAGTGATAAACACACACATATGGGCAGGTTCGTGCCTCCTTGTAAGGAATTTAGCCATAGACAATATGGAAGTGTGACACCACTCTCCAGAGATCTGGCCTCCAGCTCCAAGCCAGGTCTTGGTGCAGAGCAAACAGCATCTGCACAGAGCAGCTAGCAAATAAAGATTTCAGGCAAAACATGCAAGCCATTAGTGTGCATGAGAGCTCCCTCATTTCTTTGTTATTGTTCAACAGAAAACACTTTGGAAATTCTGCAACTGAGTTCTAAAGGCGAAAAACAAGGGATAACTGTAGCCAAATGAACCTTGACAAATGTTCCCCAGCACTATACAGATGGGAACAGATTACATGTCTGCTAGCAGGAACATTCAAGTTTGCTATTACACTTCTGAAGGCATTTCTATTAATAATTTCAAGTATTTGGAAAAGTTCATGCACTCTGTCTGAGGAATTTTTGATTAGGTAAAAGATTTGAATTTTTTTTTTTTTCCTGAGCTAAGTATGTACACTGCCAGAATGACACATGCCCAGTACGATACCGAAACTGTATTCACCTTGGGGAAAAATGCTGCAAGATTTTCCTGATAAGAAACCTCACGTGGAAAAAGGACATGAAAGCTGAAGAGAGATGGTATTGTTCTAAACAAAGAAACTAAAAATTTCCATAAAGAGAATAAAGTGGGTGTCTGTCCTGGTGGAGGAGGTCATAGGTGGAATGAAAGCCTCCAGCAAAAATCTCTTCAGAGGTTTCTTCAGACAGGTTTAAATCACACTGCTCTCTATCATGCTGGCCTTTGACTCCTGCTATCATCTGCCCCGGGGCACTTGGCCACACAAGCTTTCTGAGGCTGGGTTATGAGACATCTAAAGCATCTTGGTGAGCAGGGAGGGAGTACAGCAGCCTGGCTTCACGGCAGGGAAGGGCTGATTAACTGGATGGATGAAAAGTCTGATTAGTGAAACATGCATCAAAAAGGCAAGATCGAGCCACGCCAGGAGTGTCTTGTGGAAGAGATATGATTTAAATAAGGAACAGAGCTAATTAGGCTTTAGGAGAATAATTATGGATCATATGACTTACTGAAGAGTGAAATGCTTGTCAAATGTAACTGGGATTTATTTAATCTTTTGTGATTAAATCCCCTTTATAACTCTAAGCTTTGGAATGATTCCCTCAGCACCAAAGGACAAATTAAACCCTCTAAATGGAGTTTAATTATACTCTGATGGCTATCCCCACTGCCACTAAAGGCTGATGAAAGCCATTGGTGCAAATACCAGTACTAAAACATAACCGAAGTGACGTTTCTACTTTATAGCAATTATTGATTTATTGTTCTTTTCATATATTTTCTTTACATTGAATGTGAAATGGCAAAAAAGCCCACAGCTGTGAGGATGCTGCACTTGCCGTTCTCTTTTGAAGGCAGATTGCAACCTCCACTTTGACAATGCCAAATATGCAGCCCTATGCTAAATCAACAAGAAAAAGAGACTAAAACTTTGCTGAGGTCAGACTCTGCTCTGTCCCACCAAGCAAGTTAAAGTTCTGGTCTGAACTTCATAATGAGCCTTTCTCTCAGCATCACATAAAGCCTTGAGGAACTAGTTAAATTTGGGGGTGCCATTGTTTTCTTTTGCCATCACTGAGAAACACCAAATGATCACAGCATGGATAATAGCTGAAGTCTCTCTCCTAGAGCTTTGAAGTCCCAGGTGGTCAGTCATCAAGGCACAACCTCATCCTCAATTATAGAAGGAAAAAATCCCACTGTTGTTCCTGATAAGCCAACCATCAGTAGTGCTGCCTAATTGCAAGAGTGATGAAAGCATATGGAGTTTATTTTTTGTTTACATGCTCAACTGCTTTCTTAACTGAATTGTCAGCAGCTTAAGACAATTATATCAGAAAATCCTGGATCAATTAACTCATAGACCAAAGAAAGGCCATAGGCAAGGAAAGTATGTAAGAAAATAACTTGGAGGCATCTGCACTCTTAGGGGAGGCACTGCATGGGCTGTATTCCTTGCTGCAGTGTCATTTTACCAAGCACCATCATAATTAAAAACTAAAAATGTCTTTAAGTTTGCAATTGGAATTTGCACGGGAAATAACACCCAAGAGACCACTGGTGTGTGAGGATTCGCCTGCCATAGGAAAAATATTAATAGAATGTGTAATGGACATACTCTTGTCCAAAACTGGAAAGGCTAACATTATTCACAGGAGTCAAAATTTTAAAAAGCAGCACTTCTGTCAGAAGGATTATGGATCTACCTGCAGCCTCAATTGTGTGTTATTAGCAAGTCCTTTGGTAACAAAAAAGCCACCAAAAATTGATGTTGCAGCACCCACTGTGACTGAAGATCTCACAAAATAGGTTTTTCTACCCAGTGTTGGCTAACATTTCATTACAGAGAGTCCTGTTCATTTTCAGTTTGCCAGCTCATCTACTCCAAATTCATTAACGATTACTCTATTTCCTGTGGCTGTACTTAAAACCACAAAGTTCTTGCACATACAAAAATTTCCTAGTTAAGAACTTTCTCTGTATTAATTCAGCATTACCAGAAAAGATCAGACTCTTGGTTGTGCCCAAGGAGAGGATGTCCTGTCTTGTCTGGGACATGACCACATTTCCAATTGCATGTGGCCGTCAGGCATTCATATATCACTCCAAAACCAAAATCAGGTGTTACAAAACACCAGCTCTGCTTAGGCCAGAAATGAAAAATCAAACCACATACCCTTTACACACCTATATTGAAAATATCATGCAGACTGTAAAAATATTTGGCTCCCACCTTAAAAAATTACATAGAAAATCTCACATATAGCAAGGCATATTCAAAATCTGGAGAAAATCTGGTTTCATTATTGGCACTTGAAACACACTCAATATATTAGACCAGTACTGGATCTCAGTCTCATTTTGATTACAGCCCAGGACAGTGCTTGGCTAGCTGGGGATGTCCTTTGCATGTGCACAATGCAAGTAGAAAAACAGATTTTCTGCCTTGTTTCTAGGCATGGCATTTTATGGAAATAGGAAATTACTCTAAACATTTCTTCATTTTAAAATACTTGGAAATTATGTAACTTCAGATGATGATTTTAGCGCTAAGTAGGCTGTGTTTTCTTATCAATCAAAAAGTGTATTTAAGAGGACACATTTTTCATCTTTAGTGAGTTCAATGATATTTACCTTTCTATGGTTTACCTTAGGTTTTTTAGCAACTCTTTAGTAATTTTAATAATGGCTTATTTGAGCTTTATTCAATAATGTTTTTGGAACATTACTAAAAATATATTATATAAAATACAAAGTATAAAATACTATATCAGCATTATAAGCAATCAAGTAGAAAGAGCTCTGTTAAGATTGATAAAATACAGACTGCAGTCTGGTGACTGTAGAAGGACATATTCACACCTCTTTGTAAATGTGAAGATAAAAGTACTTTGTGATTTCTGTGACCTGGTTGATGCTCAGTTTTACGTTGTTATTCCACTATTTTTCACAATGCACATGCAAATTAACACGAACTTTTAATAGAACTTTTATACTCCCCAACACAGCTACTTGACCAAGCTCCTCTCTTTCTGATGGCTGTGTCAACTCCAGACCCAGAGTGATTGAAAATGGAAAAACATGTTCTGTGTTAGTGCTCTAAGAGATGACGAGAGCAGTAAGCTCTGAGAAATTTTAATTCAATGAATTGTGACTTTGACAAAACACATTCCTGCAGTTTTGTGTTGTTTGGAGCAGAATTTTCCTTTAGTCAGATCTTAAGTGGTTGCCTGCACGTTCGTTTACTATCTCATTTGTTCTTGATAAAACTTTGTAGTTTGGGAAATCTCTTTCCAAGCATGAAACTTTGGAACAATTTATTCTCTGCTGGCCAGTTATTTTAAATTACTAAAAAAGAAGCCAGGGACTCTTGAAAGATAATTATCTCGTGCTGGGTATCTGCCAGAAGCACAAAGCCTACAAACCAGCCTCTCAACATCACCTGGAGATTCATACAGAAACAACCTAAAAAAACCAAAATTGTAATATATTCCTTCCTTCCTTCCTTCCTTCCATTGTTTAAAATACATTCTAACAATAAGAAATTGAAATGCTGGCATTTGTTTTAACTTCTTTTTTTACAATCTGTTACGCATAATCATGCCTTTCCTTTGGAGAGGATCTCAGGAGTACGAGGATGTGTTGGCCATAGAAAAAGCTGATGTGGATACCACCCATCTGCGGGACATGCTGGCTTCCCAGGGGATGTGGAAATCTCATTAAGCTGTGTAATGAAAGACAGTGTATATGGGTATTTGTGACTTCCCCAACTGTGGGGCAATTCACACTGAGTCGCAGATGCACAGCTAGACTGTGGGTATGGAAAATAGCTTAATGCCATCAACGCCCGGCATGGTTTCATGCTTTAGGATATGAATTGTTTGAAGACCATGACACTGTTAAATGCAAGCAGAGCCATGAAACCAGCCCTAGCTCACAGCTTATCTCACATTTACTCAATTAAATGGTCATTAGGATTTCAAAAGCCACAGCAGATGAGCCAAGCCTCTCTCACGAGGCTACGGGCCATTTACAAGCAGTGTGCGTTACGGCCATTTTGACAAATAAATCATAAACTAAGCAGAGAAAATGTGAGTCATGGGCTTTACTGAGAAAACCACCACATTTGTAGAGCCCAGCTGAGACACCTGGCTGGTAGAAGAGGGTGGTTTTAAGGCAGCCCCCACACCTCAAGCCACCACAACTACAGAAATTTGACATTCCGTGCACCGATGAGGCATTTGACTTCCCATCATCCCAGTTTTTATGACAAAGTCATCCAAAACATAAGCAATGCCAATGGGCAGATCTGATGCTCAGTAGAAAGGAGCGCACAGAAAAGGTCCCTTTGGTCTGCAAGTGTTTATTTCTCCAAAATCAACACATGTCTCTTTTTGGACTATGGTCAGGGGGCATATATTGTTTGTTAAAAGTGTCAATAATACAGGTGTAAAAGCTGTTAAAAAAATGCATTCCAAAACTTTTTTTTTCTTTTTTTTTTAACAAAGTGTTTGCTGAAACGAAGTGTTTACTGAATTAAGTGCAAGGTCCCAGCCACAGCACACTCTCGGGGCTCACTGAAACAAGACGGGCAACGTCGGCCAAAAGAAAAAGCAGAACAAAACCAATAAAAACAGTGTTTCCAAAACTCCATCTGCACGCAAACTGAAAGCTACATAAATCTGTTCTGAAGCTATCCCCTCAACAGACACCTTCCAGCTTGGGTTTTCTTGCAGAAATCTCTGCAGTTTCTGGAACTGCAGAATTTACGTTCACAAATGAATGAAGATATAGAAGGTATTGCTTGTGAAATATTGTGATAGCAGCATGGATAATAACTTTTGCAGTAGTTACCACCAATAATATAACTTTCAAAGTATTCTTTTTCACATGAAGGCTTTAAAAAAAGAATGTCTCCATTTACCTTGTGATTAAAATAAAAATAGAGAAAAAAAGGTATTTGGTTTTAGATTATCATTGGCATGCCTTAAAAAAACCCCTATAAACAAGAAGGGGTAAAAGAGCACAAAGTAAAACTTGTTTTGAAGTCAACGAAAATTATCTGCAATTTTCAGTTTTTTGTACTTTCAGTAACTGCACTTTTTTACTTTCAGTAATTGTACTTTTAGTTTCTCCCCTCTTTTCCCAGATTCCCTCTCCAGGACGCAGGCATATTGAAATGGAGTAGGCTGAGAAAAAATCCCTAAGTTCAGCCTAAGCCAAAGCAAAATAATAAATCCTCTTGAAAGGAAGCTCAACAAAAATAAAAATAATTTCATGTTCTATCTTGCGCCAACAAAAATGTAAAAATAAAATACAATTAGAATTCAAAAATCATTGTGTTTCATCTACAATGAAACAGGTCTTCAGGGTTTTACAGACTAGTACTAAATATCTGACCTTTTGTCATCTATGATGATTTCAACTACCTATACTGAAATCCTAATTAAAAAGTAATTTTTAAAAAGCTGCAGACTTCCAACTGTAATCTCACCTAAAGAAACCTTTGCTACATTTATACAAATACAATGCACGAAATGATGCCTTAGGGAATGATGAAGAGATTTTCATTATTTTTATATATATATATAAATAATACATGTACAAACTCATAAATATTTGAGATTATATATGCATTACATAAAGTTTGTTATGAACATAATAAAGATGATGCTATATATTTTAGCATATTTTGATGTATTTATGCTAAAAGTAAAGCTCGTCTTAGGAGCATTTTGCGAAAACCAAACCATCTTGGGAGTAATTCATAGTGCAAATTTCATATCTGAATGTGTAAAATCCCGCAAAGTACACTGATGCTATCAATATTCCTATCAGTTTCCAAGTAAACTCTATTTGCCCAGACATTTATGGGGACCAGCAATAATGAAAAGCCCATTTAAAAACTCTTTGATCATCCTCTTTCTCAGCAGGGGTTAAAATCATGCCTTACCTACATTTTAAACAATATCTGACGTATTTTAAATTTTCTTTCTCTTGATAAACTTCATCAACCATTTGGATCTGTTCAGCTGTTTGTACTCCACAAGCATGCTAATCACACAAGTGATAAATGCAGTCACTTGGGAATTTTGCATGTTCAATTGACTCTCAATAACTCTTACAATTATAAACATTAGGTCATAGTCTCACAGCCTCTCTTTAAGGAGGCAATATATCCTGGAACACCATTTTCCTTGTGTGGTCTTCGGCTCTAAAACACTACTGGCAAAATGTCAGCAAAAACGCAAGCAATTTAGGTTTCTATCCCACAGTCAGTATCATTATATTGTTCCTGAAAACAGATCACAGTTGGAGCTTTGTGGGCATTTCATGGAACCTCCTACTCCTTCCCCACCCAGTTAGTTTTGATGCCAGCTGATGGGAGATGCTGATATTGGCAGGAGCTGGCTCCTTTTATTAAGCACAGATATGGTTTGGACTTGCTTCTTGAGAGAGTCCTCAGTGGGATGTGTCCCATCCCCACTGTGCACCCACATGAACAGCCCACAGCTCCTTCCCTTGGGAAGCAGCCAGAGGGATGCTGGGACATTGGGGAGAGGAAGGCTCAGAATTCTTTTCCTCACAAGTTACTCTGTTCACAGCATCCTTCTTAGAGGATTTACAGCTCCCCCGGCTTCCCCTGAGTATGAAACACCAGTTGCATCATCAGGGCCCCTGTGGTGCTTCATTTATCTCATCAGTGATATGTAACAGAAATTAAAAACACCAGCGTTGTTTGGGAGAAAAAACCCAAACCACAAACCAACCCAACAAATGAACAAATGCCATAAGAGTGTCTAAAAATCTTCTACATGGAAGATGGTAAACAGTGATCTATATTGGAGGAAAAAGCAATTTTTATACCAGTTAGCAACAGTCACATCTTTTCCCCTCAAAATCCTGCATGGTTGGAGGATATAAGAATATGTACCTAGTTTCTACTTAAAAAACAGAGTTTCCTGTGCTGATTTCACTCTGCAGTGTGAATTGAGATCGTTTTCAAGACAAGTGGAACAGGGACCCTAAAACATATTAAAATTATGACTCTTAGCTGGTTTTGCCTTTTCTTAAAAACTACAGCAAGCTTACAGCTGTCACGGCTTAAAATACTGCTTCACATTTCCCTGTAACCCAGGTATAAATTACAGATATTTGGGGGCGTCGGAGCCTACAAAGTGCTTTCCAGCCCTGATTTTACCTTTGGATCTTCATTTCAATTGATAAATACAAGAGATTATATATTGTCTGAGAAAACCTTATTACTGATACCTCTCCAGAGAGTAGAGATAATTGAAGTTCTTCCAATTTCCCCCATAATATTTGGTCATTTTAGACTTTTCCAAGAAAGTTAATGCTTCTTGAGATCTCCACCCATTTTTGCTGAACTGCACCCCCTCTGGAAGCCCCTGCCAAAATAACAGCATGACATACAGCTATTAGCTTTAGAACTGGAACTATATTTTCAGATCCTGAGCTAGACACAGTAACTGCTCTTAGCTTGTAACAGGTAATTGCAGAAAAATATTTGGCTTGTTTCTGGCTTCCTTTTCTAGGTGCTACACACACACAAAAAATCTCTGTACTGGGAAACAACAAAAAAATCAAACAGCAAAAGTAAAATTGGAGAATGAGACAGTATACAACTGTGGTAAGCATTTCCAGCCATCTGATCCATCTGAAAAGGTGGCTTGGCTCCTCAGAGGCACTGAAGTGTCTGCTGCTCCTTGCTGGTATTCCCGCAAGTTCAAGGGGCAGTGTCTATCCAAATTCAAGGAGTTTAGGCATGGGATTTGTTTTATTCCAGCATTGCATTTGGGAACACATTGACCCACAGCACATGACTTCATCATGTTAGCATCCTAATTTTTTTGAAAAGTAAACATGAAAACAAAACAAAACAAACCCCACCAGTTGAAATACAGCGTTTTACTTTTCTGTAAAATTTTTAGTTTAGCTCCAGAGTCTGAACCCCCCCCCCCCCCCCCCCCCCGACTCTTAGTATTGTTTATTTACTTGTATTTTTTCCGTTCTGTTTGTTTTATATATGAAGTTACAGGACAGTCACCATGTGGCATGTGTCTAAACCAAGCACCTCTGAGGCTGCATTGCTCTTCCAGTATCTTCCAGTGCCCTGAGCCCTCCTGGCAATTAGTTACCAGCTCATGTGGTGGCTATATCTAAAGAATTAGCCACCTCTGTGCCTAGGACTAAATGTGCCATAACTTGCAAATATTTGACCAGCTTGGGGTTCTTTCTGTTAAGTGATCATAATGCCTTTGGTGGTGATCTGCTGCCATGAGTCATGGTTGAGCTGTCCTTCATTCCTGACACAAGGACCTAAAAAAATAATAAAAAGAGGAGAATCTGCCCCAAAAACTCTGGTATTTGTGGTAATGACCCTTAAATACAGAAGGCTGGGAGAAAACAACTATAAGTGTTGGGTTGGAAGTTGAGTGGATGGCTGGGACACGTTTGCCTTGACTTCATCCTGTAAATCCTCATTCCGTAGTAAAATCCTACTCATGGTAAAAATAATCTAGATGGAGCAGTTTCTACAAATGATAGAAAATAGAGCCATTGCCTCTCTCCTTCTGGCCATTGAGTCAACTAAACTTGGTAGAAATTATTTTTTCAAAGACTCTTCCATCCTTCTTAGATGAGAAACACACCGAGAAGTTTGACAAAGCAGAGAGCTCCTTCTAATAATGTTAATTATCCTGTTTCAGATCCCTGTTTACAGTAGTATAGAAAGGATGTATTTTGTCTTCATGTGGCCTTAAGCAAACCCACGCTCTGACCCTGCAGCCTCTGGAACACAGTCACGACTGTTGGGGAGATAATATCGCTCATGTCGCTGCTGTATCAGCTTTCTGCTGGCATTGGTTCAGTTCTTCTTACAGCAACAATGTCCCTTTTCTTAGCCCTCAGCTAATTTTCAGCTTTTGCTGGTGCAACTGCTGCTTTCTCAGTTATTCCAACTTTAAGGGTCACTGGAGAGTCAACCTTCAGATTAAGGCTTTTCTCTCTTACTGTCTGTTAACGAGAATCTCTGAAAATCATCTAAACAAGACAACCCAATTCTTCACTCTCTTAATGGAAGACAGCAAAGCCAAACTACTCCAGCTTGTGTACCAGCAGCCTCCAGGCTGGATTTGAGCAGGCAGCACCCATACAAAAAGTTCTCTTTTTACATGTGTCTTGAGACATTTAATCCCAAAACTGCCACTTGGAACAACTACATAAAGAGCAAAAGTTCTGTTCTTTGAACAACATCATGGCTATTACCCAAAACTGTGTCCCTGGAGATACTGTCTAATTGATGTTAAAATCTGTCAGTCAGGTACTGAGAAAAGCAGACTCAAACATTCTCCCCACCCTCAAACATTAGTACAATACCATACTGTAAACTAATTAAAAATTTAATTTTTCAAGAATTTGTGCACAGTCATGACATTAAGGATCTAACTCCATTTCAGGTTTTAAATCATTCTGTACAAAAGACTTGTCATGATTAAGATCCATGAAAGAGACTCTGACATTTCAAACTCCCCATGTTATCCTGCTGGGATTCAAAAGGAAAAATCAACATTCAGGACTAGAAAAATAATGGTCTACTCTAAATGTGTATTAGTAAACTCCTTGGGAAAACCTTCAGTTTAAATACAACTCTGTTTTATAGCAAATATTTTCTATATTTCCTTGTTTTGCTTATTTCCAGGGATACGAGTTCCCTGCTAACAATGACAAGGGAGATGTTCATAAAGAGGCAGCACCATCACAGGATGTTGAGCACAGCCATGGAAGTCATTCAGATAAGAGATAAGATTTCCCACATTCACCACATTCAGTAACAAAAAAAGCCCAGCAAAAATGCCAAAAAGGAAGGAGCCCACGATTTTAAGGCACCAGACCATGACTGTGTGAGCCTGAGGATTTCCATCCTTCTGAAGTAATCAGTGATAGAACCACAGGCACTGGTGCAAGTGTGAAGGGCTGAGCTGGATACCCGAACACCCTGCTTGTGCTGACACAAAACACCTCCAGGCTGGAGTAAGCACGACCACAGCCTGGGGGCTGCTGGTTTGTGACCTGTGAAGGTGTCACTGGCACTTCCCATGAGAGCTGGGAATAGGCTGGCTCAGTTTGGCCGCTAGGCAGTTGGCTACATGACACATATAAGGACACAGTTTTGCTGGCTGGTGAAAGGATCTGAGCTATGCAGCAGGAGGAAGGCAACTCCCAAGTTGGGTGCTTGTATAAAGATACCTGCAAGGTGCCGTCACCATGTCCAGAATTCCCAGTGCAAACCAGTTCCAAGACTAGAAAATGATTTTCACATGAATATGGCACTACATCTACCAAGACCCATATCTTAAAGCTTGGTACTCATCGTCACCCAAATAACTACATAATTTTTTAACTACGGCTGCCTTGTACCTTTCCAAGAGGGATATTGCTTCTTTCCATCTCTAGACCACTTTCCTCTTACTGTCACATGGGCTGTCCCTGTTTCTGAAAACCTTGCACCAAGTATGCCTCCTCATCCTTGCAAGTTAATGACCAGGATTACTCAGGCTCTTTCAACTGAGGTCTTGTCAAGGATTTGCACAGTAGTATTAAAAAATTTCTCACCACTACTGGAAAGACTCCACCATATAGAGTGTGGCACCACACTTGACTTTCTCATTTCCAGTTCCTGGTTGTCCCTATCCTGTGCCTTTCCCAGCTGATAAATTTCTCACTTTCAGTATCATCTCCTCAAACAGACAATTGCGCGAAAACTTCCGCTAGACCAGAAAAAGTTGTTTCACCTACAACAATCTGCCTCTTTAAGGGATACATGGAACAGCAAATGGTTTAGGTAATCCCTGTTGGGGATCAATTCCTGCCAAATTTAGCCCATTATTTATTTTCCCTCATTTCCAGACATTTAAGTACCAGAGGCGATGACCCACTAAGCAAAAGTGTTAGAAAAGCGCAAACACTCCAGGGATTGCATATATTCCTCTAAGAAAACACCGGAGAAAGTCTGACTGGGGTGACAGCTCTAAAGCAGACAGAACATGCAGTTTTCTCCCCTGAGATGGATATCCTTTGGCTCTTCTCAGATGACAGAACAAGCAGCACTTCAGAGCACCTCCTCACAATTCTGGGTACCCCAGGGAAACACTGCCTCTGTTTTTCTGTGAATTCTAACAAGAAGTCTAGAGTTTTCAAAGACATAATTCTCCCCTTATTTATTCAAGTTAATGGGCTTTTTCCTTGTTGCTACCATGACAGACTAGTGGTTTCAGGGATTCTTGTTCTGCATCTCTACATTTCCAACTACGTGTCCAAGAAAAATTATCCAAGATTAGTTTTCTGTTCAAAATCAAAATCACAAGTACATTATTACATTTGTGATCAGACCCATGTCTTTAATTTCCTCTCAGACTCACCGCATGGTACCATGTCACACAGCATGGAACAAGGACAGTGTAATCCTGCCATGTCTCAATGCTGGCGGCGCTTCCCTCCTGGGCATATCCAATTCCTGCTTCGGCAGACTTACACACTCTCCCCAGACTCCTGATAAGGCAGAAGTGTTTTCTGTGTCTCTGCTTACTTGCAGCACTGTTCTAGCAAAGTTAAGGTGTTTGCAAGCAAATAAAAAAAGAAAATTTTGAGGCAAGTTTGCAGGAATCTGCACAAAACTTCATGAGTTAAAGTGACACACTAGGAAGGGAAAAATGCAGACTTGTAATAAAAAACAGTGCTGAGACTTCTGGATAATTAACAGGGAAAAGAGAGAGTATGTTCTGCCTTGGCACCTGGAAGGAGCAAACACAACCTTAAAATTAAGCATCTTTTCTGTTCTCTTCAGTTCAGGGATGCTGATAAATGCAGGAGAATTCAGAGAACTGAGAAAGTGATGGGAAGGTGAGGGAATACAGAGCATCCTCCTATTTGACTTGACCAAGATATTGAACACAGACTTGATCATATTCAAAAATTATATTTGTGACCTGTTTTGTTTTGTTTTTCACATCAGCAAGTTGCAAAGTTCTACCACATACCAGAATTAACCGATCCTTCCTAATCATTTTATTCCATATATCCTCTACTTGAGCACAGGTCCTCAGATGCATCGGACTCCTACCAAACTCAATGGGTTGAAGCATCCAAACGGTTTGATCATCCATCTCTTAGGGCATCACAGGGCTGAGAATAAACTTTGGCTGGGCTAAAAATACAAAGTGTCATTGTCTTTAGTGAAGATACATCAGTTCATTGAAGATTTCCAACTTTTTTAAAAAATTGCACATAGTTTATTTATTTATTTAGAAGCAGCCCAGGAAGTGCTGACTAGCCAAACAAATTACACAAGAAAGCTGGATTTTGATGGGTTTTTGCTGGGGCCTTTTTTCTTGCTGTTTTTTTTTTCCTTTAATCTTCATAACTGACAATCAAAAATAACTTCAAAAATCTGTGGTGAAACAGAAGAGTTCCAAAAAACCAGAAATGCACCGGACTCCTACCAAACTCAATTGGTTGAAGCATCCAAACGGTTTGATCATCCATCTCTTAGGGCATCACAGGGCTGAGAATAAACTTTGGCTGGTCTAAAAATACAAAGTGTCATTGTCTTTAGTGAAGATACATCAGTTCATTGAAGATTTCCAACTTTTTTAAAAAATTGCACATAGTTTATTTATTTATTTAGAAGCAGCCCAGGAAGTGCTGACTAGCCAAACAAATTACACAAGAAAGCTGGATTTTGATGGGTTTTTGCTGGGGCCTTTTTTCTTGCTGTTTTTTTTTTCCTTTAATCTTCATAACTGACAATCAAAAATAACTTCAAAAATCTGTGGTGAAACAGAAGAGTTCCAAAAAACCAGAACTTAATTGCTCATACACAACAATTGCTGAGTTAGATGACTCATTGTAAAATACAATCAAATTACTTCATCCTGATGGGAAATGGGAGACCTCACAAAAGCTGAATTTCAGGGACTAAACCTTATTTTCACCATCACTTAAAGCAGCATAAATCCAGAGAAGTTCAATCAAAGCCAATGGAACTATATCCAATTTGCACTAGTGTTGCAAAACAGGTTTTGACTCTAGCTAATTTTTTTGTTCACAGGCACTAAAACCAAGCACAAGGTATTCTTGCTCTCTTGGATGAGACATTAATTTATGTAGCATTTTTATGTGTGTATGTTGTCATATCTCAGCCTAAATTTCTTCCAAGAGAATCCATGCCTTGCCATTACAGACAGCTAAGAGATTGTCAGAACGTTTCTAACTTCAACAGCTGAGATGGTAAGTTTATAAATCATTTCCTTTTGTTATGCTTTTCAGCTATATACTGTAAAAGGAAAACCTCAGGATGGCTAATCCTCCATCTAAACATTGACTTTACAAAGGGAATGACAGACCATCCAAATGTGGCCTATGAATTACCTCAGAGCAGTTAACAGAAAAATACATTGTGGAAAATTTACTCTTTAAGAAGGAAACTTTTAAAAAAAAAAGTTGTATGAAAATCAGTATGAAAAAATGCGAACAAAAATCAGCAGGTGTCTGTGCCTTTCAAAGCCTTTCAAAGATATGCATTTAGTCTGAGTAAAGCAGGTAGATAATCTGCCATGCTCTATATATCAGATACCAAATAATGAAAAAGATATTGCATCTACTTGTAAAACTCGTATTTCGGTAAGAAGGACTGCAAAAACAATATTCTGCCCAATAAACTAAGTTACAGTCATAAGGATATCATGAAATATTTCAGGGAGACTTTCAAATGGAGAATGTTTTCCTGTTATGCAGTAAAAGATGGAAAAGCATCTGCAAAGACAACCAACCTCTTTTCCTCTCCAGGAGCAAGAGAAAACTTGCAATTTTTTAAAGTCTGCAGTTTAGCCATTTTAAAAATAAAACTTATTTCTAGTAGAAGTTAGCTTCTGCTTCTGTATTTACCAGGAACCTGCTTCTCCAAATAAACCTTCCTCATAAACAGACTTTTTCATGCATCCAAATGGGTTTAGGAACTACAGTTTTCCTACAAAAAATCAGGGTTAAAGTAGCTTTTCATTCAGATATTGATATCCAGCTGCAGAACACCAATTTGACACTTGGCTTCCAAACCCATATTTTGGAAGTCTCTGCTTCTCTCTGCTATTATCATCGGGAAGTTTGGGATGATGTAAGGGTACATGGTCCAAGTCTTCCTCACAGGAGCCTGATAGGGAAATCAGGGATTTGGTTAGGATCATTTCTAAAACTTGTGTTCTCAAGTATTTCCCACAAATATCAACTATGTGCCTACAGAGCAGGACACAGCCATTCCCGGTTCCCGGCTGCTTTGCAGCTCTTTTCCACATGCATCCCATTGAAGCAGGCAGGATATTAAATCTTTTGAAACACTTAATCTTCTCACAACTGAGACTGGATTTCAGTAATAAACACTTGCTGTAATTTTTCATCCTTTGGGCCATTATATTTCCAAGAAGCAAGGTCAAGATGGCATTTAATAAAAGGGTTGCTCGATTTGTTTGGTTCTTTCTTCCAAAAGAGAAGCCTTACAGATGCAAGCAACAAATGGAACAATATGGAATACAGCCAGGGTCTTCAGACCTAATACACAATTAAGAGGAATCTGAACACAGGAAAGTTTCTCCATTAATTCCATCCTGAAGATATATTTGTCCTGTATTAAATCTTTGTCAAGTCCTTGAGGAAAATTTCTTGGAAGAGTTTTCTTTTCATTGGAACTACTTACAACTGTAATGGCTGCAAGGTCAATGAAAATGTTTGAAGTCTATTTTACTGGTACTTAAAAATATCCAGAGGTCTATATTGCGAACAAGGATGTATAAATAAATATATGTGTATTTTTGCCATTGTTGTCCCCGACTACTTGTTTTCTGCTGCTCTTTTCACTCTGCCACAGTTGTTTTCACTGGAGATGTTCCAGTGATGTACCATTAGCTTACTCCCCCTGTGGAAATACTCTGGATACTTTTGAAACATAAGAAAACATCTCAAAAATCTAATTTGTCTCTTGGTGGATATGAAAAAATATACTTCTAAAAATGAGCATTTTATTCTTCTTATCTCAAACAGTAGTATTTTGTTGAACTGAATGACAGCAAATCACCAAAGTAAACAAAGTCTAGAAAGTTATTTGAACATTTGATTTACAACAATCTTCTTTGCTGTAACAGGAATGCTACATCTTCAGCTTAAGCTTTCAGGTTCTCTTTCTTCCCTGTGAGGCATAAATTAGGCTTTGTCCTCCATTTTATAGCTGGAGAAGTAGCTAATACTGACATCCGATGGAAAACTTTAGTGGGTGACTGAAAGAAGAATTTGGCATGATACAGCTCCTTGAGGAGCAGAGAAATTAAGCCTAGGACCTACAACTGGACTCCTGGCAAGTCCCTCCTAAGGTTAAACCCCACTGCCTCCCTGGATCACAGTGCTCCCACCAATGTAAATCTGGAGGGGCACCGCCAAGGACTCTTCCAGGCGTGGTCAATAAAACCACAAATTCAAGTATAGGTCAGTGCGAGGACAACAAATAGCACAAACAAGGCTCTGGCCAAGAATCTCAGCTTGGAAAACCAGGCAGAGAATTCACTTTGTTGGTAAGATGTGTTCAATCTTTAACATCCTCCTGCATTCTTTTTTTTTTTTTTTTGTGGAACGCTGAGAATAATTATGAAGAATTCTCCAACTGACACACTTTGGTGTAGGTCCAGGGAAGTCAGTAGAGCTATGGAAATGCAAACCTCTGCAAATCTTTTCATACAGCGCCCATGCAGGGACCAAGACAGACATCCTTTAACAAAGGTGAGCTTCTAAGAAAAATCAAAAAATGGTCAGTCCTGCAGACACATTCTTTAAATGTTCTTAAGCTCCTCTGCCACACAGAGAAATTTCTGCAGGAAAAGGGCCTGATTTAAGATCAAACACAGAAGAAGGATGGACTGCACTTTGAATTTACTTCAAATCCAGAGGAGATCCAGGAATGCAAATCTGTCTTTATAAAGCTTTGTGGGTAAAGCTCTTTGCTGAGATTATATGACAGCAAAATTTCCATTTCTCTTTAACAAGTTTTAAAACTAAGAGGAAATACCATGTTAGCTTGCTGTGAGGGGTAACTCTTTCTCCTTCTCCTCATTGACCATATACAGAGAAAAGAATCTGACCCTGGACTCCTAAAGCAGACTGAACAGAAATGCCTGAAAACTGGGAATTGTCAGATTGTCCCATTTCCCTCTGTCATCCCTAATTTACTGCACTTTGGCGGAAGTTAGAAATGTAGGGAACTGAAGTGTGACACTGAGCAGGGCAACACTCTTAGAAGTAGCATGTTCAATATCTTCTGGTTTGCTGTTAGACAAGCTAGAAGGTGAGCTGGATAAGGGAGAATAATAATGAATCACATGTTCTCTATTTCTAATTAGATTCCCCATTTCATTTTGTGTTTCTTAATTTTAAAATCAGAAGAGCTTGAAATGAAAATTTTCCCATGAAAACTCTAAACCAGAAACCCCCCCCAAAAAAACAAACAGAACCCCACAAACTAAACAAAAAACAACAAACAAAAAAACCCAAACTAACAAAAAAAAAAAAAAAGAAACAAAAAAAATCCCGAACCAAACAAACAAAAAAAAAGAAAACAAACAAAAAAAAATCTGCAACGACCTGCTTGCTATAGGGTCCTTATCTCTCCAGGCCTCCAGAGAAGCCCAGTGGAGTAGACATACATTGTCCTCAGGGAAAACAAACCAAAAAACCCCCTAATGAGATTTTAAAATCCAAATATACATCAAAGCAACCTTTATACAACTGCCTAAGCAAACATATAATTTTGCATATGATCAGCACATTAAGTAACATATGAAAAAGTCAACATCTGAGGCACCCCAAGAGTCACAGTCTGAGGCACCACTTTCCCTTAGACTGTCCAGGCCACTGTGCAGACCAACAGCTGGGTTCATCATGCTACAGGATTCCAAAGATCAGCCCAGATTGCCAGCACTGCCTGTCTGACACTGCTCCTTACTCCTGCCTTAAGAAGCTGCAGCTAAAAGCACATATTCCCAGTAGCATTAAGCATTTACCAGACAGTAGCTCCAGTCCTGGTCCCTCAAGTCTCCTTCTCACTCTCCACTTCTCAACCACTTAGAACTACCAAAGCCCCTCAACCCTGTTTTCACCCATTTCTTCCTCTCCCCACAGATGGTGTTTTAAAGATTAAATAATTTTCCCTTTGGCTATTTTTGTTTCAACTCTCCAAGGCAATAATCTCTAAAGTAAGGGGTTTTGTCAGAATTCCAGAGAACAATGTTTAGGAAACAACTCCGCTATTTTGGTGCAGCTATGATAATAAACTCCTTAGTGAAAATTGAGTATGATAATTACATCCTATTGAGTAGGCAAGATGTCCAATTCACAACACACATTTAACGTGTTGAATGTGATCACAGGAATATTAACATTCCACAGAGACACTGGAGCTCTGGGCAGGAAGTTATTTACAAAGAAAAAGTGCATCCAATAACGTTATTTGCTCTCTCTTACAAAAGAGTTCTGAGTACACTTTTTTTTCTGGGTGTACTTTCACAAGTTTCTGTATTTTGAGCATTCATCCATTTCTCCTGAAATATTATGATAATACTTAATGTATTTCTTCATCCCTTTTGAAGACTGTACAATATAACTTCTCAGACTTGCACACCTTGTTACAGAGAATTAGGTGGTCAACCTTCCTCCTCAGCAGTTTGATAGTGAAATGATGAAGCCAACATGAACCCTGCTGTTTTACACTGGAAGCTATGGACCAGTAATTTTTCTATAGAAAGAGAAATAATATGCTTGCTAGCCCAGATGAATACTGTCTTACATTTCTCCAAACTCATGCTCCACAATAACTTGCCTTTGACCTATAATAAGCTTATTCATTTTCCAAAAACGACCCATTTAAAAACTTGGATTATAGCTTAGATTTTGCCTCTCTTTCCCACATAAAACACTGTGTATGCATCACTTTATGTCCCACTCCACTTGAAAAGGATGGAGAAAAATTCTGTTTAATTTGTGTTTACTACTGAGTGGCTGCTAAAATTAATGCAGTTAATACAAACACTGGGTATTTAATCTCATTTCAATTACAGCATGGATCGTCAATTAAAATGAATGTGGTTAGAACTTGAAACTAACAAAGAAACTCAGAAGAATTTATTTTTAATAGCTGGACATATGCTAAATGCTTGCTGGTCTTGTACTTCATTTTTTGAACCAGGATCAGCAATGAAATCAACACAACACAATGGAAAACACTCATTAAGGGAGAAGGATTTTCCAAACACTAAGCTCGGAGATTACTGTCTAAAAACTGAAATTGTTTTTCTCCTCAACAGTTAAACAGAGCTACTCTTGAGGATATGCAAACAAATTGCTTTCTTTCACTAGGCCAAGAAGAAATCAAGTCAGCACTGTATGGATTCTGCTTTCCATTGTTTCTGCTTACAATTGGAACCACATAGAAGAAATGGCAAAGTTGAGCAGCAGAGTGACATTTGCTACTGTTAGTTTACGAAAGAAGCCACTATTAGTTTGAAAACTGAAACCAATCAAACAGAAAACAGACAACACAGATAAAAGAAAAAAAAATCTGAGCAGACTTTGGGGAAAGCTTTTTTCTTTACTGTAAATCAAAGTTGGCTTTGCTTGTTTGGGGTGGTTGGCACAATTATAAAGAGGAACCCTGGAGTGACCGATGTGGTCTGTGTGAGATGTAAGCAACACAAGGTCTCCAGAGAAGACGTTCTCCCTGTCACTGACTTATGACAAAGCCTTGTGCCATCCCCAACAGCTCCATCTGGAGTGACATGGGTACTGAACACTCAGCAGTGACTCACACTTTGAGACAAAAGCCGTCTCAGGACTCAGGGCACTGCAGTGGAGGCAAAACCAGAAGATTAAACTCAAGATTGTGCGAATTCAGCACAATCTCAATGAAACCCAAAATCACACGTGCCCCAAATGACCAGCACTGCGCAAGAGTGAGTGTAATCTGAAATGAGATATACCCCAGGTTCACTGTAACTGCTTATCTGCAAATCAACATCAGGCATCTCCCGCATACCTGCTTGGTGTGACCTCGTTCCCCACATACAATAATTTCCCTTCCAAACATGCAATAGAGAAAAACAGGCCAGCACAGCAGAGATCTCAAAAAACCTGTTGCTCACACGTTCTTTGTACTGGCCAATCCGGTCTTACCTGGGATCTTTAGCAGGCCTGATCTACTTTTCCACGAGTAGTTTAAATATTTCATGCTCAACAACTTCCCAATAACCCTTCACTATGACAAGGAGCCCAGGCAATCTGAACTGAGCAATGACTGAAAGGGAAATTTAAATATCTGCCTGTAAGTTGTCTCTGCTGCCCCTGCTCACACACACTTTACAGAGAGGGACAGAGAGGGAGAGAGATTTTCCAGACTGAGGAAGGAAGTAAGGGGAGAGTCTGTCAAGGGAAGATGCATCAGTCCCTGGAGCTTAGCTCCAAGTCTAGCTGGGAGAACAGGAATCCTCCCAGGGGTGCATGCATGTGGGTTTTTGTCTGATTTTGGCTGATGTTTTGTTTTTATGGGTTCAGCTTAAGAAGCCTGGAAGCATTTAAATTATACTTCTTTGGGGAGTGATTACCTCCCTTCTGTCACACACATCTGTCTCACAAACCACCACCAAGATGGAATTTTTGTCTTTTTATGGCTAAGTCAATTCTTTTTTCTGCTTGCTCCATGCCCCTTGGGGTTTTGTCCTTTCTCTTCACTGCTGCTCCATATCTCTGTCCTTCCATTCCTGCCTTTTCAGTCTTGCCTGTTTTGTCTGCAGTCAGTACAGCTCAATTCAGCTCAATGGGTGTCTACCACAATGGGAGCAGTAATACAAGTATTAATAACATCCTGCTGTTAGCAGGAGAGACTACAATCACTTTTTTAAGGACAAAACAGCCTGACCTTAGGGAGCATACACAATACTTAGGATAATTACAAACGTCATGTTCCCTTTGGCAGCCTATTTTTATTACCTATTTCGTATCAGCCATGGGAGGCCCTGGGGCTACTATTTTGTTTGTCTGGAGTCTCTGAGCTAGACGACATGGCCAGGAAAGTCAGTTCATATTTAACCCTATATTCTATAGATGAAAACCATAATGCAAAGCACCTGGGTTTCATTATCAATCAAACCACCAAGCAGGGCACTCATCATAAAGCTCTTGGCTGGCCAGTTCTAAAATTCTCCAAACTGCTTTGATGTGAACATCAAAAACTCCTGGACTATGTGAACGACCACTTGCCCCACCTCATCCTTTAATTAGCACGTCCTACCTGAGAGCACCGCTCACAGTAATTATGTAATGTTCTTAAAGACCATTAATTAAATTGTTTCATTTTGGAGTGAACTGGCTGTACAGAGGAGACACTGCACAGGAAACCCACAGGAGAGCCATGTTTTGCTGCAGGGGGTCTCTGCTGTAGCCAGTCTCATCCACATCTCCTGAGATCTCAGGTGTCTCCAACATCACCAAAGTCCAGAAATAATTAAGTTTCTTATCCTTAGCACCTGAATCAGAAAAGTGACACAGAAAGTAATGGCCACCCAAATGTGGCATGGAATCTTACAGACAACTGTGTGGCATTGGTGTTAGCCTTAATCAGCAGATATTCTCAATGTGTCTCTGTAGCAGGGAGCAATCTGTTCCTTTGGCAATCACAGCAAAGAAAAATGAATGAAACTCAGGACTGAATGCAGCCAGAACAGTAAAATTTGAAGGTGCTACTTCCAATGCAATAGTGAGAAAAAAAAAATCTAGGAAAGCTAGGAAGAATGTGTTGGCACCACTGTAGCATACACTGTTTTGTAAAAAAGTACTGTATTGAAGCAAAATTTTATTCATAGATATGTACAAAGTTCTACCTGTGATGGCAACTCCCTGGAAGATTTTATTAAAAATAATAAAAATAATAAAAATAATAAAAACTGTATTTTCAGTTTTCTGAAACCGATACAAAACTTGAAATCATATTCTCTCTTAAATTTCCAGCAAAATTCCACTACAGAGTGCATTTCCCTTCAAGATAACTGGAGATTAGGCAGTACTTTGCTCTAATCAGGTTAGTTTCTTGTTTAACTCTTACATTATAATGTCAGTTGGGGCTCTTTCAATGATATGGAATAGTCAGCAAAACTTCAGAGAGGAAATGCAATAGCAACTATAAAAAAGAAATTTATGAAAAGTAAAGTCAGAAGATAAGATGACCTAATGTTATCCCTGCTTTGTCCAGCTGAAAGTTCCAAAACTATATACAGCAATTTTTTTCTCATGTTGGAAAGCTCTGCCACATGCTCTCTGAGTATCTGGGAACCAGGAATTGCATATGGTCCCCAAGGGCATATTAGTGAAAGTGCTGCTCTTTGTGAAACAGCTACAATCCAACTTATTCGCAATTACTTTTATCTTTTAAGAATGTGCAAAATGATAGTCTATAAAAATAGTAGGCTTCATCAGCAGTGTCAGCATTTAAGAGGGTGAAAAAAAATGCTTTCTGAGGCATGCGATCTCTGTTTAGCATCAGGAATAAGTGGGGTATAAATACATATGCATTCTCTTTCACAATACATTTGAACTGCATTTTTGTTGTGAAGTGTAGAACAATTTTTTACAGCAGAATTTGAAACCTGAAGTGCTGGGAGGGCCTATGCAAAATACTTGTAGCTGCTAATTATCAGATGAAGAGGCTGACAATCTACACTGAAATGTGTTCATCCTACTTAAAAGACCTTCTTCTTACAAAATACTACCAAAAAAAGGTACAGATTAAGTTCTAAGCCAAGTTCTAAGACTTAAGTCCCAAAACATGGGGCTAATTTGTAGCAATTTGTTGTATTGCATTTGTAATATGTAAAGATTTGGCTCATTTTACAAAGATTCGACCATCATTAGCTGGGATTGTTCTCCCCAGCACCCTAATTCTGAACTTCTTACCCCTTGCTGGTCCTGCAGAAGGCAGGACCAGGAGCAGTCTCCATCACTGTACACACGAAATTAGGGTGTAACTTGTCCTTGCATGCTTCATTTTCAGCCAAAAATGCAGCAGAGTACTTATGGCAATGTCAGAGAAAGATGGATATTTCCTCTTACCATATGAATAGTCTATTAAAAAATCAGTTTTTGTCAGCTAACTGAGAATAACAGTTTCATGAAAGACAGAAAACTGAATCTTCCCTTAGCCCAATGAAGGCAACGGCTAAAATGTTCTTCCAGGCTGTGCAGATCCAGGTTCAAATTTTCATCTGCCTTATCTACGCATGATGGTTTTCTTAATTTAACACTTTATAAAGATTTTCTGAGGAGGAGCAAAACTGTTTCTTTCATGTCAGTTTACAACAATATTTAAGTGTCTAGTAGGCAAAGAGATGGGCAGTCAGGCAATAAAAATATTCTCATTTTCCCATGTTTCATGCTTGAATCTTCCTACAACTTGTAACAGCTTCCCACTAGCAAATGTTTCTCTTCAGTCTGTATATTGCCTTTCTGAATAATTCACTACACTCTCTGAATTCTAACTGAATAAAATATTTAGCTCTCCTAACATACAACAGTTACTGAGGTGATAAAGTTTGCTGGTTTTAAAAAATGGAGCAACTCCAATTAATAAATTGTACCAGATTAGACACTGATCCTTCTGAACTTGGAAGTGACATAACCACTACCACTCCCTTATGGGAACACAGCTACACAATCAGGACGAAGCAAGGGGATGCCTGTTCCAGATGGTGCTTTTCCTTCTGGGGCAGAGAAACAATGTACAGCAGCACTGTTTAAAATGAAAATGAAGGAGGGACTGTAATGAAGAGGACTGCTGCAAGGATGCACAAACTGAATTGTCACAGGCACTGGAGAGAACAGCAACATTCATGTAATTTTTCATGCCAACAAATTGTTTCAAAGTTTGTCTGAGAGTGAAACAGGTTAACATCCCATCCAAATAAATGGAGAAGACAGTAACAAGAGACTGGGGCTTCATATTCCCATGCTGCCCAAATTTCCTAAAATTTGATGAACTTTTGCATACAGTAGGAATTCAATGTCTTACTGGACCATACCACTATCAACAAATCTGCAGAAATTCTTCAGTGTACCTACCTGATGGGGACATCAGTACTGGGTACTTTGTGCAGTTACACACAAGAGTTTAAATGAGATTTCCACAGAAAAGATTTTGTATAAGCTCCCTCTGCTTTTTGCATCTGTTCCTCTGTACTCTTATGAAAACAAATACAGAGGACATGTAAAAAGAAATACAAATCAAGCTAAACCAAGGGCCAGACTGCACACACTCAAAAGAGAAAAATACATCTGATTGTGTATGTGGTTGTTATGACCACAGGGAAAAAAGCCAATATATTCTCAGTGCTTGGCCCCACTTCTAGCTTGGCCCTCCACTTGGATCATCTTTAATCATGAGTAAATCTGGTTAAAAAAATAAAATCAAAAAGTACTTTTTGTGATGAAAAATGCTACTTTTATTGAAGTGCTCTGAAAACATGCTGATTTTCCTGACAAATTCCAGCAGGAGTAATATAAAGATGAAATTGTTTTCCATCAAGAATTTTGGTCAGGAATTTTGATGTCTCACTTCATATGTATTCCTTTTTTTATTTAACTAATTGCACAACAGTTCATCTGTAGTGGTGCACGTTGCCTTATGCCTGATGTGTTATGACATGAGATAAATTTTGTGTCAGTTTGTGTAATTTCTACACGAAAGTTATTTTGACCTACGAAAGAAGTTAGGTGTGTCTGCTAGTAGTAAATAGAAGCTCACATCAACTATCCCTTCATCTACCTCTAACAATGTATATGAACTACGTAACTATTTTCATTATGAAGTACTGTGAAAAAAGAGATCTAGGAAGATAAAAAATGAAGTGTTGTAAGAATAAATTCTAGAACATCAAAATCAAGTTTATGTGAAAACTGCAGTGAAAGCTCCTCAAAGCCACAGCTGAGTTTCCATCAAGCTGAATGTAAGTTGCTCATTGTCATTCCAGAGATGAAAACTGAATCCTTAAGCTCCTGAATGTCCTATGAAACAAAATCCGCCTTGAGGCACCGGAGGATTAGTCAACACTTGCAAGTTTTCTGTCATCTTGTTAACAACCTCAACCTCAAAATATTAATGAATCTTACATTAAAATGTGCTCTGCCGTGGGTAACCACATGCCTGCTGGGAGCACACCTTGCTACCTGGAGCAATGGGGTGCTGCTCTGCCCCTGGGGTTCAGCATCTCAGGAGGGTGATGCTGCTGGTCCGTGTCAGAGTGTGGCACAGCTTGGAGGGGCAGAGGACTGCCAGCACATTGCCAGAAGCTCAGGTATGGACTCGGTGCAGAGCTGCCCTGCTGAGCCACATGCCTCCTTCTCAGAGATGCTGCCCTGCTCTCGTGCAGGGACATCAAGAAAGAGATCTCACAGGGTGGGGAATGGAGCCCTCACCCAACCCTAAAGGTTAAACCTTGAAAATATGTGATTACAAAGAAATGGATTTTTTTCTTTTCTAAAGCAAGGCAGACTTAGAAATCATAGATATGAAGGGGTTTGAACTAGAACAACCAAGAGTTCAATGCAGCAGTTTGGAAATATTCATTCACACAGGCTGTGCTGATTTGGGACAGTGAATATTGCTTGGGACTGTACAAAGGGAGAGCTGGGGAGGGAGGAAGGCTCATCACATCCAGAGCCCAGTGGTCAGAAATACCTCAGGAAGGATGAAAGAAGGCACAAGTGGGACTTGGCAGCTGGACAGAGACCTTCTTTCTTTGCACAGTGGTCCATAGCAGCCAGTGGAGCCTGTGTAGTCCTCCTCCATCACACACAAAGCAGAGCCCCTTTCTTTCCTCAGAAGGATTTTGGGACATGCACTAAGGAACAGGATGGTCATGTGTGTGCTGCTTTATGCATCTCCCACTGGCTTCTTCATTCAGTAACTCCCCAGTCAGCACAACCTTGTCCACCCCAGTGCTCTGCCCCCAAGCCAGAGATATGCTGCAGGTTCAACCAAGTAACTGCAAAACCTTCCCTGCAAAACCTACACACTGTCTCTCTCCAAAAGGTGTTGCCATTGGGTGCTACAGAGATGCTTGTAAGGGCTCTGCCTCACCTTCACGGGGAGAGAGAGAAGATAAGGGAAGCAGGGAAAGGTGGTTTCCATTCCCTGCAGAGCCCTTCCCAGGGACTGGGAGGAAGCTAATGCTGCTAAGAACTGGGCAGTTGCAGGACACTGTCCCAGGTGTCTGTGGCTGTCAGAGGGCATGAACAAGCCTGAGAACATGGGAGAGGGACAACACTGCTGCCCCATGTGTCTACAGCTCTTTGGAACTGATGCTGAACAGAAGAAATGGACAATCTCTGTAGCACTTTCCACATGCATTATCATGTTTTTGGTATATATAAGTGGCTCCCAGCCACATGCAGGCATACACACATAGGCAGAGCACAGTTGCCTGCACAAAGCAACCTCTCACAAGAAGCAGCTTTCGTATGTGAAACATCTCGTCTGTGGGGACAGGGCTAACCCGAGGGCATCAGTGGAGGGATACGTGTGTGCTCATACTTTGTGTACAGCTCTTGAAAAAGCACATCCACTGTCAACTGTTCTGCACAGCTGTCATCATTAAAACAGATGATGTTCCTCAAACACACAGCTGAAAAATGAAAACTCATGATTAGATTCATCTTACTTAATTTGAGAGGCCTCTGCCGAATTTCTCCCCCAGAGATGATTGCTGAAGAAGTTACTCATTCTGAGGGTATGATTCATCTACCTAACTTAAGATATCTTATGCGTGGCACAAATCCAGACGATCTCCCTGATTATCCTGCCACTGATGCAGCTGTAGCTCCAATGTGCTCCTGGACACCCAGGTCAGAGGGAGCCTCTCTCACCGTGTCCGAGACTGTCGGTGGCTTGGACACGGCAATCAGAACCACAGGCGCGCTCTCCAGCGCTGTCTCGGAGGTGACGTTTGCAGCGAGTTACTGAAACCCTTCCCTGGGACAGCCGCCGGACTTGCCAGGGGAGATGCGGAACGCGGGAGGGATGTGACCAAGTTACCTGCTCCGCGGTGCGCGGGGTGGTGGGAATGCCGGGGTGGGCTAGCACGGAGCAAGGGGGAGACAAAAAAGCTGCCACAGCAGCCGTCCCTGCGCCTGACACCCACACGCATGTGTTCCCCGCTGCCTTCCCCGCGGGCAGCGAGTCCCCAGCCGCGGACACGCGTGTGCCCCGCGCCCCCTTTTCCCCCCGTCCTCCGCGGCCGCGGCGCTCACCTGAAGCAGGTGGTGAGCTCGCCCGTGGGTTTCAGGCAGGGGTAGCGGGTGGTCGCGATTTTGTTCTCGGAGCAAACCTCCCTACAGGGCGGGGAGTCGTAGTATTAAAAAAAAAACCCCAAAAGGTAGGAAAAAGAAAAAAGAAGGTGGTAGATAGGGAGGAAACGCACAGAAGCAGCCGAGCTA
>NW_008235809.1:906327-918485 GCF_000691975.1 Corvus brachyrhynchos | reverse complement strand
CACCATCACTGATGCTTTCCAGATTCGGCTTTATCTCAAATGTCTTCCCCAAAGAAACAGAGCAGTTCAAAGCATCTCTGCGGCGACGGCTGTTTATCCTTGTGTACAGCTGCCACTTCCCCACCATTCATAAAGACGGAGATTAATGACAGCAGACTCTGATAAAGCAGCGCATCAGGTCTGGCCCGTTGTACCATATCCTGTTTTCACGGTTAGACTGCTTGGGACCAGGGGAGCCAAACCTACAAAACCACCGTGCCTTTGCAGTGTTTGGCAGATGCAGCGGCTTTGATCAACACGTAACTTCCTACAAGTACGAAAACCTCCCGGGACATGAGGGGGTGCGAATCAGCCTTTCTAGCACTTTCACCTGCAGTATAAACGACCTCATTTTGCTGTCAGAAAAATCAGGGACATGTGAGCAACAGATTGTACTCATATATGATTACAGCCAGAAAAATCAGGGATATGCCAGGAACAAACTTTAAATCCTCTGTTAAACCAGCACAGGAGTAATAAAGGGGTGTAAGATTTGAGCAACACACTTCTATTTTTTCCCCTGCTGCAGGCAACATTTAAAGAAGTAATTTCACCATTCTGTGCCTCAGTTTCCCATGTCTCTAAGAGGAAGTTCCTGATAACAAAATAAATAAATAAACAATGCAGATCCCCATATAAGAATCAGCTATGATTAAGATGTTAATCCCTTTGGTATGTTGTCCAGTACCCAGAAAAAGGCTAACGATAGAGGAACTGGGAAACTCTGGGGTTTTTCAGAAGTTTTTCCTGACTTGCACAGCATCCACTGTCACCATGGTCTGCTGCCTGTGCTGTGAACTGCCAGCTTCGAGGTATTTCTCTCCTTTAGGCAACCCTGCATGTTGTTGCTATTCCTGTGCTCAGTTAAGCAAAGGAGTGCTGCATGGCAGATTTTTTTCACCACTTGTTTTGGTTTTTGCTCTCAAGAGGATGTTTCAGATGTTTATTCTGTCATAATTACTTCTTTTTCCTTTATACAAATAATGAGTAAGCAAAGACAGGACTTGCTGTCTTGAAGCCAGAGAAAGCTGTGGGTCTTTCTCACAAGGCTAAGCACTCACCTCTCCCAGACAGACTCTCCTGATTTGGAGATAAGAGGGACAAAAGCAGGACCTGGATTCTGGGACCCAAGAGCTCAGGAGACACCTGTCTCCACATCGTGTTCCTTACCCTCCCGCTCCAAGCAGAAAGTATCCAGTGACAAGATCTGAAATGAGGAGAGGTTTGCACTGCTGTAACCCCTGTGATGTCTGTCTATAGATAACAAAGGATTTAATTTAACACATTCCAGAAGTGGTCACACTCCCTCCAAAAAGCTCCTTTTTAAAGAGATTGAATCATATCAGAGAACAGAGCTGAAATCCTTTGGATGATTTCCAGCCCAGACCCAAATGTCATGAATTCAGGAGGACTTTGATTTTAAAAGACCTGTATATTGGCCTGGCATAAGTATGCTTCTAAAAAGGTGGGTTTTTTCCACAACTTTTGCCACTCAGTGCAGATCTGATTCACTACCCGAATTACTTTACTTGTCTCCCTGCCTTTTCTTTAATGCTTGCCACCCACACAGCACTGTATCAACACACTGCTATCTTTTAATTAAAAAATATTATATTAACATACATATGTATTTATTTAACCCATGCTAACAGCCTTGCTAATTTAAAAATGGTAACCTGCAGGTGAAGATAATCCTGTACTCAACTCTTTGCCAAAGCAGGTCCCAAAGTTTTACATGCAGAAGAATTTCAGTGTGATCAATAGTTGAGAGAAAAGAGAGGTTAAACAGCACCACAGTTTGCAGTTGGTAACTATATTGTAGCTGAATACATTAAAGTTGGAGGTTTAGTCATTTTGCTTCATCAGCTCCATCTCAGCTTTAATGACCATGGAGGCAGGGTCATCCTGAGAACAAGGCTTTCGTCCTGAAAAGTGTTGAAGGGTGACGGTGGTTAAGGAAACATGGAAAAGTTCCTGTTGCCTCAGGCAAGGAATGGTTGGGGCTGTTTTTATATATAGTAAATAAGCAGAATGGGATTTCTCGTGCAAGGGATGCTTTTCCTTGTGCAGGGTCATGTTAGTTTTGATTTGCCCAACTCAAGCAAGTATGAAGTTGATTAAGCTGCACACTAAACTTTGGAACGCTCTCGAAGAAAAGAATGAGGAATTCAATGTAGTAAAGTGCTTATCAGAAGTTTTATTTATACTGTTTACATAGGAAGAAGATGCATTATTTCCTGCAGTTCATTCATAATGGTGTTGAATTAATAATACAAATTCAAGTTTCTCTTCTGAATATTGCTGGTAACTGGAATAGCCTAGAAGCAACCATGATCACTGCTTCTTGAAGAGGCTCTTTCTGTAGTGGAAAGGCAAAGCCTCTGAACATGAGGAGAAAGGTGCTCTTTAGATATACATTGAGGTTGCTTGCATGCATGTAGGTCTTGAGCAGTTATTAATTATCTACTACTCACTGACCTCCACCAGGGCAGTTGTATTAGGCTCAGTATAAATGCATACAAGAGATTTGAAAGTTTGATAGCAATCCTAAACATAGAAGTTTATTTTTCCCTCCTTCCTATTCCCACCTTTAAAAGAGCTATGACCATGATGGTTGGGTAGGAAGGGTGGGGGTAGGGGTGTGCTGGGATTTTTTGATTGGTTGGTTTTTTAGATGTTTCACTGCAGTCTTCAGAAGTATGCACTGTCACTATTCTTAATTCGTTTACAAACGACATTTTCATTGGTGTATTTTCCATCTGCTTCAAACATAAAGCAACTAACCAGTTATTGTAAATAGTCTTAATCCCACTACAGCATTGTGTTTGCATCAAGTGCCAGGTCTCCAGCTGTCAGCATTGACATGTTCGGGGACATCAGAGCAAGGCTGAAGATGTAAACAGACAGAAAACAGAGATTTTCAAGAACATCTTGGGCAGATACTTTGAAAGGCCTCATGATGGTCATTCATGGATTAGGCTTCCTTCCAGGTGAATGTCCAAACTGAACCTGGAAGTCCAGATCCAGATTTCTACTTTCAAGGAATATTGCACAACCCAAGCTCAGCTGCTACACACTCACCCAGGCCTGGGGAGCGTAAAGATTTCCCACACCACTGGAACTCCAGGAGGCACCTAGAGCAGTGTTCCATCTCAGATAAAAAGACAGAATCAGATAATATATATAGAGAGAAAAAAAAATGCTGAATAATTATATCTCTCTCTCTAGATAGAGGTGGAATTTCTTCCTAACCTCTCTGTGATCAACAGAGTTACCCAGTCTGTAAAAGGCTGTGTGAAGCAAGAAACAAACAGGCAGAGCAAAGGCTAGGAGTGACTGCAAAAGCCCTCAGAAATGATCCCCCAGGAGCAGGTCTGGGACAGGAAGGAAGAGAGAGAAAGAACAGAAAAAAAAGAGAGAGGAAGAAGAAGAGGAAAAACAGGGAAAAAGAGATCTGAGGAAATGTCTGGGAACCACAAGGTCTGCCATGGGTAAATAGGTATTACATCCCAAATGCGGATGGTAGAGCACCCAGCAAAGCATCTGTCAGAGCAGGAAAAAGATAGAAAGGGGTGCTAAGAAAACAGGGGCATACTCACAGCAGCACCAAGTTATGTTTGGGTAGCAAAGAGCAGAGGATGAGGTAAAGAATGGCTAAAAACTGGGGAAAGGCTGTTATGTTTCTTATCTGTTTGTTCAAGACATCCTTTTGCCGCTTGAATAGGTGGAAAACTGTGTAAGTGAAAATATTTTATTTTGCCTAGTAAGTACAAGGGGCTGTCTTACCTCTGGAGCCCAACATGTAAAATACCCAACAAAAATTGCATTAAATGAAAATATTGAGGCAGAGAAAGATACTTCTCATCACAAACACTAGAATGGCACTTAATCCATCTAGGAGACAAAAAGTCTTTGCTTTTTTTTGGAGGCATTTTTGGTAAAACACGTCAATGAAGGACCAAGGCAGTTGAAATGTGATGCAACTGTTTTGAAAATAGCCATGGAAAAAGGCCCGTCAGAAAACATGAAATGATGACCATCAGGCACTGCCCCCAGAGAGCATCACAGCTACAGAAAGGAATTGCTTCTATTTCACAGATAATTACAGGGCTCATCTTAGATTATCAGCAAAAATAAACACCTTTTGAAAGTATCAGCTAAAACAATAACACTGCTGACCAAGAAGAAAACACCTAAATGAGAGCACTAATCCACCAAAACCAAATCCTGATGGATACATGGGACATGGCATCACACTAACCAGACCTGACTTATTTTTTCAGGGGTTAGGTTTGAATTCCATTTTGTTATAAGAGATTAGAGCTGAAGAATGTGAAATCTTCCATGGCATCCCAGCTATCAAACACCATCAACCTCTGCAGCTCGTATGTGCTCCTTTTCAGTCTGGGCTCCTTTGAAAGGCCTGGGACACTGCTCTAAGTGCACGGACAGCAAGATAAACAGACCCCTTCTATCCAGTCTTTGTAAGAGTCAGAATGAAGGCACTGTGCTTCTGAAGTTTACAAGGTTAACCACCTAAATTGCTCCTTTGATGAGGATCCCATAGCAGTGTCATGTTCTAGAAGCCCTGGATGTTGAGGAGGAAGGTCACTGACCCAGAAATAACTTTTCAACAGCAGGCAGTTCCCACATGTATGTAGAAGAAACTGAGTAGGTGGGAAACTAGATCTGATGATACAAATTGAAGTCAAATTTGAGCACTTGTTCTTTTGTTTGCAGAGGCACATCATGGTGGCAGCACAGAGGAAGATGGTCCCGGGAAGTATTCCTTCTTTTCCACAAAGCAATTAGGTGTCCTTTGACTAAAAAAACTGTGGGAGCCCTGTTCTAGTGTGCAAGCTGTTGGCACAGGAAGTGCAATACTCAAGACATGGCATGTGCATGCTACCAAACAGCCTGTAAATGGTCAGACCCTGACACTCTCAACCCAATTAGGATTATGATGGATCCCCAGCAAGGTTCTGGGGTTTATTTTGCAAACCCTACGCCAAAGAGTGCAGAGACTAGACATAGAGGCTTGAGCAAGAGGAGACCTTAGTGAAAAATCCATGCTAACTGAAAATTTACAAATAAAGGGTGGGCTATTTTGTTTGTTTGTTTTTAATTACATGTGGTAATTAAACTGACCAGCCTTTATTTTGGAGTATAGAATACTGCTCATTGAAGAAAATAGCTTCTTTCAATGGTTTGCAAATGCTAGGGAAAATGTTCCAGTGACTAAGGCATCAAGCCACACCTTATGTAAGGTCTCAGGTATTTATTTGTTCTCATGACAGTATCAAGTTAATAAAACAGACACCTTTAAGAGTGAAAAATACACTGGATAGTTATAGAAATTATGTTTCACTCTATAGAATACGAGAATAAGTAACTACAGTTTCCTACTTGCTCCCAACACAAATTTCCTCAAGGAGTGTTGCACACTGTCCTTCCTGGCTGCTAAACCAAAATGTTTCCATTACGGGCCCATCTGCAGCAAGTTGCAGACAGCTCGGGTATCTGCCATGGTCTGGTCCCTGTAGATGGGATCTCCCACAGATTTGCCATCCCACCTGCAGAGAAGGAAACATTATCTCATGGGCCGTGCAGCTGTTTTGCAGCTATGGCCGGACACAGGTCAAGGCAGCTCAGGTAGCTGTAGCTACACCTGTGAGAAAGCTGCTTCTCCATAGCTCACTGCAGCACTCCTTCAAAGTACTCCTATACTTGGAGCTATGCAGGGAAGCTGAGGAAGCCCTGTGACACAGGGGAAAGCAAAGCAGCCCTCATGCTGCTCTGCCTATGGCAATCCTTGGAGCCTGTGCCAAAGCAAATGCAGCCTGGAGACTCTGTACACGTGTCCCTGCTGTGGCATCTCCCCCAAGATGTGTTTTCTTTGGCTCGAGCTCCTGTGGAGCCATGGGCACTCTCCAATGATAGATGCATTAACACATATGCAACAGGATAAAAATCCCAACGTTTTTGAGCCTTCTTGGGGAGCACAGATTCCTTGTGTGGCTATGGAATCACAGTTCTTGTAGCTATGGGCAAAGCCAGGTGCAGGGAGGCTTGAGAGATGATTAGTATGCCACAGATTTAAATCTGCCTCTCCTGGGGTGCTGACTGCACCTGCCCTCGTGGAAAAGCTGGGTCACACACTCATGCAAGCACAACCCCTCGACCCTTACCTCTAAATCTACCGGGGAAGGAATGTTTTAACTTGCATATAATTTATAAGTGGGCAAATGAAGTTTACACAAATATAACCCCCCACACTCACAGACTCAGGCAGGTTGTTTAAACTGAAAATCAACCTGGCATGACAGTGGAAGCAACAGCTTTGCACTGACAGTGCAGTTTTCCCTGACATGGAGATGGTTGTATGTTTCTTGCTTCTCACCTCCTGCATGCCAGTTTTGTTGCCTTATTAGTTCCAATACATTTTTCCCCTCTGATTTCTTTCTAAATGAGGCAGCTTCTACTGGGGAGTTTCACTTTGCCCTATGGAGCAGCACCTGTAACTCATCACAGAAATGGGCTCAATTCAGACCAGTCACCCATCTCATTGAAGTTAATCTGGCAAAACACAAGCAAAAAAAAAAAAAGAAGAATATGACCTTCACTCTACAGCTTGTGACAGCTCACTCACTGCTTATTTATTCTGCACTCCTTGCAAAAACACTCCACACATTCAATCACATCTCAAAGAAAGGGGTCAAAAGGCAAGTGTTTTTAAACTGTCTCGGTTAAAGAGTCCCTTCCCATTAAAGCCGTGCTGGTTGTGTCAGAGATAAGACTGTTTTCTATGAGGACTGACCACTCTGACAAATCAACAATAAATTACTCAGAAATAGGCTCTGGCACTTTCATTGCAGGAAAATGAATCTCCAGGCACCCGCCATGATTAACAGCAAACACTTCCTAATTCTGTGGATGACTGTATGAAATGTATACGAAATTATCTAAATCTTTCAGTGTTTATTTCATGATTGATGGTACTGCTTCTGGCCTGATCCCTGCAGTGGATGGCCAAAGATGAAGAATTTTAAGGCAGTGGTATGGGTCACTTGGAGGGAAGAAAATCAATGATGAAAAAGAATTGTAATAATCTATTAATTTGAGCTCATAAAGTGCTGAGTTTCTGTTTTCAGTGACGGATGTGGGAGATTTCAGAGTCTGTCAAGAACAGGCAGGAAGCAAACTGAGCAAGTTGGGAAAGATAATTTTCCTGCCAGAAAAGGGCAAAATCCACATTCTGATGTCCAGTTACTGAGGTGTTAATTGTTAGGATAAATACAGAATTTTGCCTTGAGAGGGACCTTTCTCTCCAAAAAAAGCAATTTACGTCTGGTTTGACTTCAGGCTAAAAGAGTCCTAAGCCTTGACTGTCACTAGAAGGCTGATTTGCCTCAATGAGAAATTGTGCATGCTTCACACCAACGAATCTGAGATACATTCTTTCCACATTTACCCCTTTGCAGATCCCTTAATATTACAAGCAGGCAGGGCTTGGTCTCCGGCATCTTGCAAGAAGGTCACTCAAAACATCTGGCAGTGCCCAGTGACTCATGATGTGTGTGTTCCAGGTGTCCTCAAGGAAATACACAGTGAGGTCTCTAAGGCCTCAGGACACTGATAACAGGGATCCAAGTTCTTGCGAAAGACAAAATACATCAATCTGCTCTATTAAAGAGCTTAACAAGGTTCAGCATCTCTCAGCAGAGGTCTGGAAGGACCAAAACACTGGAGAATTATGTTACACTGTTCTTGTAATTCCACATGGTCTCTTGCAGCCAGAATACTGTATTTCAAAATTGTGTTTCTATTTTTTCTTATGTATCAAGTAATAGCTTTTCCAGGTCTGTGTTTCAGTCCAAAAAAAAAAACAACCCAAAACCCAAAAAGACAGACATACAGAGAAAAAAAGTATCTGTGGAATGATATTTTGTTTATATTTTGTTTGATTCCTTAAACAGGTGAGGGGGAACGCAATACTCCAGAAAATTATGTTTCTATACTATACCTCTGCAGCCAATACTTATCAAAGTTAGGTCAGCTATTTTTCCATTCTTCCAGAAAAAAAGAGCAGGCAAAGGAACAATCACGATAGTAACTTATTTCCACTGAACGACAGGGGAAATTAGCAATGCATACCTTGGCACTTAGCTGAACCAAGCTGCTTTTCCTAACTGACTCTTCTTTCAGGCATCATGTCAAAATATTTCCTTGAAATACGTTCCTAGTGTGTGCAGGAGCTATTTATAATCTACAACAATTATTTTTGGATTAAATACATGTAGGTGGCTGGTTGCCATGAGAGCAAAGGGGGGTTCAATGAATTACAAGAATGTGTATGAAATATTACTCTTGGGATAACGCCTTTCCAAGCTGAGCAGCTCGGACAAACAATCAGGCTGTCAGACGTGGTGTCAGAGCAGGCACAGCACAGAAACTGGTCGAGGGATGCATCAGCGTGCCCTCACCCCACTGCTGCTTTCTGCCTCTCTTTCTGAGGCAACCCTCCAGATCCCATCCCGGGTTTCAGGCCAGCACGAAGGAGCAGCCAAGGAGCAGCTCGGGAGGGCTCCTGTTTATTCAGTATCTGCCCTGATTTTAGACAGTGTGTCCATCAGATGAGTGCAGCCCCATCACCAGCCAAATGCATCTGCAGAGGAGAAGAAACGTTTGAGGAGTGTCTGTCTGAAGCATCCAATGTGTGGCCTGTACAAGACAGCCCCGCCCTCCATGCCATCCATTGCTGCCTTCTCCTCCAAGCATTTTCCCTCTCTGTCCTTCCACAACCCCATCCATCCCAGAATTCCCACTCCCTTCCTGAGTTGGCGTAGGTGACTCCTTGCCCCCAGCAGCACTGGTTTGGAGCTGGGGTGACAATCACCCAGCACAGCTCTGAGATGTCAGGCTCCCACTCCAGGGACCGATGGCATCAGCCACTCCACAGTAGACATGATCAATGTGCAACCCTAACAGCACCTTCCCCCCTTAGCAGTTCAGTCAGAACAGAAGGGAAAACATTTGTTGGCTAATGGTTAGATACACCAACTGTGCTACTTGTGCTGTTCCCTAACGAAGTGTGGGTAATCATTAATAGCACAACATACTGGCAAACCTAGTTCATATGTGGTTATTCTTCAGGCACTCCTGATTTGCTGCAGCCTTTACCGATTTCAGTAAAATAATTTGGCATTCAGCATGTGTCAGGCAATCCTAGCTTGTGCTGAGAAAGCCCTTGAAATATTTAACATCCAGATGCTGTCAAAGCTCTGGTGAGCCCTTCACAACTTCAACACAGAGCAGCAAGCATGCTCTTCCTGAAAGAAACTTGACACTGGTGATGAATTTTATATATATATATCTCCTGGCCCAGTCGCAATCACTGCTCTGAATGTTCCACATTGTCCCATTCTGGTGTTCTCACGAGAATTGGGTCTCTTTTTGCTCGTCAGACAGTTACCTGCAAGTTGGCATTTAGTGGGAGATTGGGCTAGCCTGTGGACCAAGAGGTTGTGTGGATGTCACAGAAATACATCCTATGTCATGCAAAACAGCCATCATTAGTACAGCAAGGCAGCAAATATTCCTAAGGATCAATAAACTAGGCTTGATTCAATACCACTTCTCTCCCTCTATATTTCTGTGTTCAAAGAAAAGCATTAAGGCTGAATAAGGCCAAAATATGGCAAAAAGAGCCATAAACAGGAAATGTTCAGCTGAATTTTAAGGATTTTGCTGCTTTGAAAAATAAGAGCTAAGCTGTAAGTGAGTAGGGGAAGGGAAAAGCACAAAATGACAATTTTCAGTAGTATCAGCTGCCTGCTGGAGGCTCTGGGAAGCTGCCTGCTCCCATGAATGTGGGTCAGGGCCACAGCACAACAACGAGAGCCTAAACCACTGGCTGGTCACAGCCAAGACAAGAAGGCTGAAGGGAGAGGTAAGACAAAAGGAGGACTTCCAATACACATGTTCAACTGTATAATAACATAGAGTGTAACAACCTGCCCTTGGGTGGGGACTGCTTTGCAAGAACAACCAGACTGACCTTGCAGCAGAGTTTTCTAAGTGTTAATATGTGAGCAAATTAAAATAACATGCAACCCAAAGCTTCCTTATTCAAAATATTTTGGATCCATGCAAATGTGTGAGATGTCCATATCTGTCTGATCTGCAGAGAGCACAGCCAGAGCAGAGGAGAGAAAGGGAAATACCAGAAACCTGTGCGTGACAAAATTTCTGCATGAGGATGAAACACGCAGACTTAACTGGGCACAATGGCAGTGGAAAACTACTCATTGTATTCCAGTATTTCTGAGGACAACAAGCCATGTAAATTAAGGGAAACATGTCTTCAAAGTCTCTTCTGTCACCCCAGCAAACAAAAATAGGAATAAGAGACAAAAGCAATAAATTAGGACTGAATGCAACATGGATGACATTTTCTCCCTCCACAACTCTATAAAAATATCAATTTAACAACTGTGAATTGTTAAGCTGCGTTCTCCCAGCATCCTGCCCACTTCTGTAGAACTCTAAGTATGTAAAATCTCTATGGCAATACTATCCCATCTTTTGCGCCTTCAGCCACTGGGGCTGCCAATGAGCTGCTGGTGGCATCTGGCCTCATGTGCAGGTGGAGCTCCAAAGGGAAGTGAACGTCTGCAGCCCTATGGCAAAGAAACCACTACTTGGAAAACCATCTCCTCTAGAGGATCTCTTCCCCTGCTCCAAAGCAGTTGCTTGAGACTGGGAAGCAGAGGTGGAAATGGCTTCCAACTCCCCACAGCTCATCTCATACCAGTGTATCCCAGTAGCTCAGCATTCCACCCAAACCCCTTTTCACTCCCCCGCCCATCACCATAAACACTTCAACCCTCCAAGTGCAGCAGTGGGAAGGAGAGCTCTGCTTTCAGCAGCGTTCACAGCCCGTCAGCTTCAGACAAAGACCAAAACAGAACCAAAAGCTCTGCCAACTTTCTGACCCAACTTGCTTTCTGGCTGTGAGATGTGGTTGGCTCTGCTTCAGAAAGGCTCCAATGAGAAAAACCACAAGGTCTTTCCCACAGTGCCTTTCTTACCCCCAGAGGCATCCCAAGTTTTGCAGAAGTTCTCCTCATCTTTTCCTCACACTTAAAGTTTTTTAGTGACCCGCCCCATTGGTGCATTGCTGTGAAGGACCAGCTGCCAGAAACAAACAGCTGAGAAAAAGACAATGACTTAACTTCATCACACATGGATATTAACAGCATTCCGGCCTCTAAATGCAATGGGAATGAAGAGCATGGAAAGGAGAGATGAAGACCCCAATACAGGCACTCCAGCCCCAAAGCCAAGACTAGCTCAGATGATGTGAAACACATGATCAAGATAAAATGAACAAGTAGATGGGCTGTATGAACAAACTCCTTTCCAAAAGGGACACAGAGGTTAAACTGACATGAGCTTAGCTTTAGCCCAGCTGCCTGAAGAAGGACACTCTTCATGCCAAGAACAGCCAAGGGCTAGGCTTGGGACACTAACCTAATAAAACAGTTACTAATAATTCATTCATCAACTCAGAACATCAGTACTGTAAGATTTAGCAAGTGCCCACAGCACTGCTGACACTTTTGCAATGTGTGGGCGAGAACCAAGCACACAGGATGTGGTAAGAGCCAGCAGCTGCGTATGAATCGAGAAGAGGCTGTTGAGAATTGAGCATTTTGGGTTGTAAGCAGAAGTTTTGATGACTTTTGCTGAATGGAGATTTTGCTGCTGTCTGCAGCGACTCTTACACACCACACATCTGTTGAGTGAGAAAGTGGATTTATGCAGATGGGAGCACTAAGCCTGATTGCGGGAGAGGATTTTGTATTGCCTCAGGAAAGGCACAGTTGGGTAGGAAGAGCAAGAAAAATACACCAGGGGAGTAACAGCTTTCACAGGTAGGAAAATGTAGAGTTTCCAACTCCATTGCATTAAATTAGGATTGGATTCAAATCCATCAATACAAAGCTAGCTACAAATGAGCTGCTAAACTGTGAAAAGGGGCAGGCAGGTAGATAACATCGCATTTTATTTAGTTTGGATGAAGACTTCCAAAATAATTTCTGCTGCCTTATCTCTGC
>NW_008235809.1:896419-906307 GCF_000691975.1 Corvus brachyrhynchos | reverse complement strand
CATCTTTCTCTTTTCCTTTTATACTGGAAAAATCCCCTTGCTCTTCCTCCTCAACTCACTGCTGTTGTTATACAAGTCCTTTAGGAAAGACTTAAAAACCTAATTACTAAAACAGCTACTGCATTTGAACAGCAACACTGTTCTTACTGGAATCAGTTCAGAGGAAGACCAACCTAAAAGCAATTTAAGATCCCTGTTTTAAAGTTCATCTTGGGCCAAATGCATTAAACCCTAACTGATAACTTCCTTTACAAACCATCAGTTTAAATTACTTCCTCTGACCTCCTGTTGGCAACTGACACTTCATTCAAAATGATCAAAGTTATGTGAGATTTAACAGAATATCATCCCTAGTGGAATTTTTGTGCCCAAGTAAAAAATTGAATTTCTCAGTTGTGTGCGCACCATACAACACAGGGACAGAGAGCTCATTTGGGTTTAGGAGGATAAATCACTCCTAAAACAACACTGTGACCATTAGGTATGCAGGGCCTAAACCAAACTGACCTTGGGTGCAAATCAATTAGGACCAGGGGTGATCCTTGGCCAGGATTACCCAACTGCAAGCTTGAGGAAGCTGGAAAGAAACTTGTATGTGCAATATTGCCAGAAGCCTCTTGTCCTAGGGTCCAGCCTAGGGTTCAGGCAAGTAGGCTGGTAGGAAGAGGTCATGCCTGAGTAGTTGTCTCAGCTCACTCTTTTCTGGAAACCTTGCACACACTGACAAACTGCAGTCTGTGCCTCTTGTTCACTGGTCCTCTTACTGCAGAGAAGAAAACTCTCCCTTTTGACCCATAACCCTTTTGTACATGCCTTCCCCAGGGCAGAGAACAGTTTTCTTTGCTATATATAACTTCCCTGTGCATATTTCCAGAGTGACTTTTTTACTGCCAGCAGTTATTTCTTTGAAGGCTGTGCAGGGTTTTGTTTCCCCAGAGGAAAAAAAGTCCATTGCACCCATCTGTCCCGGGTCTATAGCATTAACCAGGGATGCAGTGTATTGAACACTGACAGAATGATTTTCAAGTACTTGTGAGAGCTTCCCTCATTTCATTAGGATCATTTCTACTCACAGTGGTTGTCTGTCCTGTGCATAGTTAACTTTAGCACAATGTTGTCTGTTTTCTTTAAAGAAAAGGATTTGGATATATGTAAGAACTGTTTATGTCAGAGAGTCTGAAAGTGAATTTAGCTTTTAAAATCTTGAGGGAATTAAGCAAGTTAATCTCACAGCTAGACCATTTACCCAGTTAGGCCATTTCAAATATGCCTATTTCTGTAACTGTTGCATTTTTATGTAGTCATACCCTTCCCAGACCCCTTTATTTAAGCCTGAGATGTGAACCATAACAGATGAGATACACACTGTTTTTAAAAAGCATCTTCAATTTATGCTTTCTGGGTATCAGACATGCACACAGGACTGCCACTGACTAGGCGTAGCAGGAAAGAGAAGTTACTATTCTCCACTCCTCCTGGGATCATCAAGGGGAAGACAAGAGGATTAAGAAGTTGCAAACTGACTGGACAGTTGGACTGTGCCATGCACTTCATACTCCACAAGGCTGCTGAGTGATGCTCCAAGGAGAGGGGTTAGCAAATAATCATCAGTTTAAGTTGATCAAGGAACAATTCAAAAAGTGGGGCCATTCCCTGGGTGGTGCACAGTTGATAAAAAAAACCATTGGAGCCGCAGAGCTTCTTCTACTCCCAGATCTCCCTTTGTGCATGGCCAGCTGCACACACAACAGTCCCTGTGCCCCTTGGATGCTCCTGGGATGCTGGAGCACCAACAAGATGCATCCCGAGCATGGCTTGGGTCAGGGACACACAGACAGGCACTGAGAAGAAAGAGGTCAGGGAAAATGAATACACGTCCAGTGAGAAAAACAGGCTGTGCAGGTGTGTTTAGGGCAGCTCCACAAAGTGCTGGATGGTGCAGGAGCAGAGCCAGAGTTGGGGCTGCAGAGGCAAGGGAAGACACTTCTTACTGTTCATCATTCACTATTTTTCCTGATCAGCCACAGAAGGAAAAATCACTTTCTTGTACAAAGCTCAGGCAGAACCGTGGTTCCCTCTCTGTGGGATTTCCCAGGCAGGATCCCAGAGGGCTACCTTGAACACCAGCTCTTTTGCTGACTCTGGCCAGCAGCTTGTAGCCCTTGAGGCTCAGACTTCAACATGGCTAAATTAATGGCAGCAAAAAGAAATCTCTTTGCTCAGTAGAAGTATTCAAAGACTTGGTGGGAGCAGTTATTGTTTCCACACTTAGAAGAAAGCATGGCAAAATGCATCAGGAAGGGTGTTTAGGAGGGGGTTCTCAGCAGAGGAGGTAGAGATCATCCTGGCAAACGCCTTCTTTTCAGAGTGCCACAGGCTGAATTAATTTATTCTCTTTTACCACGAAGAGAGGTCAAGCTACAGCCAAAGGAAGACCTCTCTGAAGCTGGAATGCAAAACTGTTGAACTTCTGTTTTAAGAAGCACCATTAAGTTTAATGACACAGACTCAAGAATGTTTCAAGTCATATCCCAGCAAAATATGAATGTGTCCCTTTATTTACTTACTGACTCCTGTGACAGACCAGAGCAGGGATATGAAACACTGCAGCACCTCAAATAGTCAAAAAATAGCCAAGGCTGCACACATTCTCTTCAGCAATGTAATTTAAATACACTTTTCCACGTGGCAACTGCAAACCTTTTAACTTCTCTCTGAATCTAATAGGAGCCAAACTCACTCTTACATTTCCTCTACTGTCAGCAAAGCCATTAGATGGCAGTACATCCCAAATTATTCTTAGCAATGCCACAGTATTTTGGTGGTGCTACAATACATTTGCCATGTGTTGACAGTGTCACGAACATCAAAAACATTTACCATGACACATAATGTCCATTTGTCCAGATAACTGCAGATAGAATGGAAATGTTAAAAACCCAACAAAACACACAAAGGAAAGAGCAGAAAGAATGATTTGATCAGAGAAGCAGGTTTATGATAGGAACTGTGCCCTTCAGTCTGCAAATGGAATGTAGAAAACATCCAAGCTTATAAAAACCCCAACAAACAAAAAACCCACAGTCAAGCCAAACCAATATGGGATTGTCCAGTTGTCAGAAATATTTATTAGTGTTGCCACAGAGTCTTTGAGAACCAGTCACATATCAGAACACCTATTGCATGCACGGATTTTCTAGCACAGGATGAAGGGGCCAGCAAGCAGTAGCAGGTCCTGCCCCACAGCCAGAGCCAGTCTCTGTGCAGCCTCCATCCCAGCACTGCTCCCACGGGAACCCCCAGGATTGCTGCCTCGCACACATCTGTGCTTCAGGCACATTTCATCACCAGCTACTTCAGAGTAAATTACAAGGATGTTTATTGCATTGCAGGGAGGAAACATTTGACCAGCAGATTTATACCACAGTGCTATCATAATTCCATGGGAGGTCACCACAAGTTAAGCAGTCTGCCTTCTTAACCTATCCTTACAAAATGTACAGTGGCGTTCATCACATTTTACATCCTCAAAAATCCCCTAAGGAGTTACTAATCATGATAAAAATGTTCTCATCCTGCCAGGCTATGAAAAGTCACTGCTAAATGTAGATTTAGTTTAGGATGCCCAGAATCTAGAAGAAAGGGACCCTTGGTCTGCTCCCGGTGCCACTGACTCTGGGGTCAATTGCAAAACTATTAATGTCAGAGAGGGAAAGGACATGGGAGAGAGGACAGGGTCTTTCTGCAGCTTTCCAACAGGATACACACAGACATTTCCTTGATGAGCTGTTTTGCCAATGAAAACTGCGGTTTTAATTAATCTGAAATTATTACTAAGTTTAAGATGAATTTTACACTTCACCGTGGAGCCAAACACTTCATATTCATAAAGAAAGAAAGAAAAAAAAAGTAATACTTTAGGTATCAACATTGAAAACACAAGTTGCTAAAATTCACTGAGACAGAGGAAGAATACTTCTCAGTGGGAGATTGGAGTCCTAGTTCTTGAAAACCACATCCCTGCTTTTATTAAAAATGCCTTCCTCGTCCCATATCCCAATTCAGACTGAGCAGCTATTCACTTTTAAAATCTTTTTATAGAGTACCAATTGTTTATGATATCTTTACTTATATTAATCTGAAGAGAGACTGAAAGACCTCCTTATGGCAACTGACAGCTGGTGTCTTATCAGCGCCACCAGCAACAGGACTTGACCCAAGGTCTTTACTGCCACTGTGTGATGGCAAAATTTTCAGTACAACCTGCCCCTTTTTGTTCTTCCCCAGGTGCACAGCAGACAGGCAATGCTTTCACAGGCACTAAAAAAAAAATCGGTGTAAATATTTCATTGATATGCTAAATCACAAGGTCTGTGTAGTTTATTATTGCATGAATTACTGTAAGAATGTGGGGAGTCTTTGCATTTGAGACTACATCTAAAAACACATTGGCAAACAATGGGTCATATATATTAGGATCTCTATTACTGTAAAGGTATCAACCCTATAAAATACAGGAGGCATTTAATAATGTACTCCCTTGCTATTACTTTAGCAAGACTTCGGAAAGCCCATGCACTTGATGTCATTCCAAAACTCTGACATCCAGAGCTACATTCATCCATGTAAGTTGGGACTTTATTGCCATGTCCTTTTATTCAACATTTCCTTGCCATTTTAAAAATCACAAATCTCTGAGCAAAAGCTACATGACAAGCATTTGAGATGCAGTGCAAAGGCCAGAAAAGTCTCTATCTTGAGCTGGCTTCTAGGGGTAGATGCACTGAAAGTCAGATTTCATAGAGACAAAGCAAAGCATCTGCTTACACTTTGATCTTTTCATACTTGGAACTGTGCCTCATTTTAAACTTAACCTCATTAATTAACCTTGGAAGGAGTGAAAACTCTCAGGGACTAAGAAAGAAAGCAGGGATTTGAGCAGAGACTGTGCCAGAGATGCTGGACAAGATCTAGGCATGAAGCAGAATTTATAAAAAGATAAATAGATTTAAAGAATTTTAAAAGGGTGATGTTTGGAAGGAACAGCTGATGAAATGGGGTTTCTGAATCCTGTGAAACCTTTGAAATTCAATGCAATTTTTGTGACATTGTTTCTGGACTGCAGAGAGCTGAGCGCTCTCATTTGAGCTTATGCAAGGAGAGCTGCAGTGGCTAGTGCCAGACAAGGAGGGGAACAGATCTCACTGCAAGAGGCCCCCAAGAGGCGCTGACAGCATCCCACCCAGCAGCTCCACACTGAGTTCCACCCTGCAGAAGGATTAACTCCAAAGGAAGTTGAGGGGAATCATCCCAGCACTTGACACCCCCACCACAACAAGGACAGAGGAGGGTTTTACATTGTATGCCCTGCTGCTACTGAATCACAGGGGTGAAATCCAGTCATGGACACTGCCCCATGGGTGCTGCATGCCAGGCAGGATACATAGGAACTGCACAGTACCAGGCCAGCATGTAAAAATTTCAGTAAAGCAAACACTAACAGATCAGACTTATTTTTACATCTTAAGCCATCTCCAAACAAACAGCAGTAGCAGGAAGCTGGGGAGATTGGCATTTCCCATGCTAGGTTCCCTCCTCTCCTTCCAGCACAGCATTTTACATGTGGGGATGACAGACCTTAACCCCTGTGCCAGCTGTGGGCAGAACAGCACACATTTCCACAGCAGAGTCACTGAACATCCAAATCAGCTGGCCATGTCATTGGCCACAAAGCTGGGAGTCCAGTGCACAGAAACACTTTTCTTTTTCACGCAAACAGGAGAACATTGAATTTTGAGATGGAAGATAATCTAACTGTGCAGTTTGTCACTCCTCTGCCTGCAGCCCATACAACCTTAAACGATTTTTGTATCAATGATGAACTCACCCTGCCAACACAGTCTCCTTGTAAGACCACCACCAAGAGCCATATTCATGTTTGGGCTTGTGACAACAGCTGATCAAACAGGACAAGGAGCAAAACTGCTTTTGGGAGAAATAACTGGTTTTCCTTTGCTAGGCACCATAGCAGATAAATCCTGCTTGCCCTCCTCCTGCTTGTTACCCTACACCAATGCACACAGCATGCGTAACTAACAGGAGCTGGAGGCCACTGAGAAGCAGGAAAGCTATGACATAGTCATGGAAACGTGGTAGGATGACTCACATGACTGGAGAGCTGCAATGGGTGGCTACAAGCTCTTCAGAAGGGCCAGGGGAGCAAGGAGAGGCAGTGGGGTGGCTCTGTATTTCAGGCAGTGTGTTGGCTGTAGAGCTCTCAAAGACAGTGATGATGGGTAATAACCAAGATATCCCGGTGGGAGTTTGTTATGGGCCATCCAACCAGGGTGAAGAGGAAGACGAATTATTCTGTAAGTGCCTGGCTGATGTTTCACTATTGACAGCCCTCCTTCTTGTGGGAGACTTGGACCTGCCAGATATCTGCTGGAAACTCACAGGGGCGAGGAGGGTGTCTAGGAGATTCCTGGAGAGTGTGGAAGAGAACTTCCTGACACAGTTGGTAAGTGAGCCTACCTGGAGTGGTGACCCACTAGACCTGCTGTTTGCAAACAGAGAAGGGCTGCTGGGAGATGTGGTGGTCGGAGGCTATAACAATGAAATGACTGTTTTCTATTCTTGGTGAAATAAGGAATGGGATCAACAAAACTTCTACCTTGGACTCACAGAGTGCAGAGTTGGGCCTATTTAGGACACTGGTTTGGAGAGCTCCTTGGCAAACAGCTGTTGATGAGAAAAGAGTTCAGGAAGGTTGGACATGCCCAAAGAAAGAAATCCTAAAGGCAGAGGAGCAGGCTACCTCCATGTGCCGAAAGAAGAGCCACTGTGGAAGAACACTGTCCTGGCTAAACAGGGAGCTTTTGCAGGAACTCAGGGAAGCAAGAGGGTTTATAACCTTTGGAAAAGGGGCAGGCAACTCAGGAAGAGTAAAAGGATGTTGATAGGTCAAAGAAAATTAGAAAGCCAAAATGTTCAACTAGAGCTCAATCTGGCCTCTCCTGTAAAAGATTATCGCAGGGGGTCCGATGCTGGTCAGCACCGGTATGCTGTGTGTGGATGCTGAAAGCCTGATCGCAGAGAAATTTTCCAGCTTTCTGCCAGCATCCATGTGAAAGTCTTGCTTTCACACACATGCTAGCTGGGAACGATGAGAGGTTTTTGTAAAACAAGACTTTTATCTTGCAGATACAGTTTGTTATGTTACTGACCGGAGAAATATTTTGAAATGGGTGTTGTAGGGTTTAACCAATCATTCTAAGAGGTGGATGGTCAAGGGAACAATAACCTTATGCCATTCAAGTGAGCCAGGTTATAAAAATGAGTTTGGAAATTAATACAAAAAGTCCCTTCCCCTCGACTGGAGTCTATGCCGCTTTTCTCGCCATCTCCGGTACAACAGCGACAGCAGCGACCTTCCTAGAGAGAGCGTTCCGCAAGGAACAACTCTTCCAGGGGCAGCGGCAGGCTTTCCTCGGCAGCAGGTGATTTCAGCAAGTGTAGCAACTTCTCTGCTAGAAGTGATTTCAGCTCCTGTGATTCAGCCCTTTGTGAAATCACCCAAGGAAAACTTGGGGACAGAGAGACAGGAGCCTCATATAGCAGTTCCACAGAGGTGGCTTTCATTGTCCAGCAGCCCCTGTGAAGGGAAGGCCACAGACAAAAGCTCTCACCACAGTGTAGAAACAGGGGGCTTTTTATGGGAAAGGCAGGGGGTGGGGTAGAAACCAATTAGCCAACTGGGTACAGGCTATTACCATACAGAAACAAGGCATGCTGGGGGTGGTTCACTTTGTCACCATGATCCGAGGCAGGTTGCTTACCACTGGGGAAAGTCTTTTTGGGCTCTGGCCTCTCTCCTCTGAGGGAGTGCAGAGGGCTCTTGTGCCAAGGGTTCACAGCCCTCCACAAAAGATAATAAAAGTGTTTTTATAAATACATTAACAACAAAAGGAGGGCCAAGGAAAATCTCCATTCTTCATTGGATGAGGAGGGCGAACATTGTGATCAAGGATGAGGAAAAGGCTAAGATACTTGATGCCTGATTTGAAGTTTTTATCAGAAAGACCAGTGATCCTCAGGGCAACCAACCCCCAGAGCTGGTAGACAGGGACAAGGAGCAGAACAGATCCCCTGCTGAGCCACTTAGACACTCACAAGTCTGTGGGACCAGGTGGGATCCATCCAAGGGTACTGAGGGAGTGGGTGGAAGAGGTCGCTAAGCCACTCTTCATTGTTTATTACCAGTCCTGGCTGGGCAGGGAGGGTCTGGAGCACAACTCTGATGAGGAGCAGCTGAGGGAGCTGGGGGTGTTTAGCCTGGAGAAAAGGATGCTCAAGGGGGTCCTCATAATTCATTGGAATGACCTGACAGGAGGGTGTAGCTAGATGGGGCTCAGTCTCTTCTCTCAGGGGACAACTGATAGGACAAGAGGACAAAGCCTCAAGCTGTGCCAGGGGAGGTTCAGGCTGGGCATCAAGAAGAATTTCTTCACAGAAAGGGTTGTTAAATTTTGGAATGGACTGCCCAGGGAGGTGGTGGAATCACCATTCCTAGGGTGGTGGCACTCAGTGCCTTGGTCTATTTGTCAAGGTGGTGTTCAAAGGTTGGACTCAATGATTTCAGAGGTCTGTTGTAAATAATTCTGTGATTCTGAAAACTGCCTCCTTGTCAGTCCTGCCCTCCAGGAACTGCACGTGCCCAATACAATTGCAGGATGTCGTTCACATTTCACAACCCCGTGCAGGAGATGTAGCCAGCTGGCTCATTTTCTGAGCTCTTGACAGCAGCTGCAGAGAGGAGGGAAGGCAGAGCCTATGTTGCAAAAGCAAGGACATGTTTCACACCCTGCCCAGCCACAGCTTTGCCCCATGGCTCATGTCCAGCCACTCAACAAGGTCCAGCTCTCTTCTAGAGATAAGACAGTACTGAGGTCTGCCGCAGAGCCCTGATATCTTGAAAATGTTGGTACAGGTAGGGAGGCCAAGGGATGCTTGAGTTTGGCACAGCCCCTGGTCAAGTACTGCCAAGAATGCTTCTAAGGTCTTCCTGCTGGCAATTAAAGCTGTTAGTTCACACATGGGAACTACCTGTGGAAATATGGCATAAAGCCCATCTTTTCCTGAAAGTAAATCTCCTGTCTAGCAAGGGTCTCCTTGGCAAAAGCAGGTACTGTCGACATATAGGAAATGAAGGCAGGCTTTGATTTAAGTGCCTTTTTTTTCCCCCTTCTTTTTTTTATAAGTAATAGTAATAATATTTCAAATATATGCATTCATTTGGGAAGTTTTAAGTTTAACACACACTACCTATCACTCTGAGATATCTGTGGGCACTAAGGACAGTCAGGCCTTATGAACAGTGTTGACATGGATCCCTGCAATGTAATGTACCAGGTGACTGCTTAGAGCACTAAGAAGACAAAGGGAATGATTTGTTTTAGTTGCTAGTGAGCTTGTTCCTGAGCTTGCCTAATTCTTTTGAAATGAGATGAATCTTGCAGACCCGCTTGCATTGAAGGCAACAGTGATTATGTGTTCCCTCATTTATTGCCAGGAAGTATCTGAATAACAAACACAAAGAAAGTATGCGTGAAAAAGCAAATACAGCATTAAAAGCTATCAGCTTATTACTTGAGAATGGACAATAGGATATCCAGTCGCAATACCTTCCAATAATAACATGAAGCTGAGGTCAAGATTTTTGGATCTCGGCTATATTGGCATTTTTTCCTGCAAGGAAGAAGGGGGGAAAAAAAATGTTAAGTGAGGTTCCCACAGACCTTAAAAAGCAGAAACATCTGTTGCTGTTATGAGCAGCTTGGATGCTGAGTTCCACAGGAGAAAGGACAGACGCTAGGGCCGGTGTCTGTC
>NW_008235809.1:878362-896355 GCF_000691975.1 Corvus brachyrhynchos | reverse complement strand
CAGCAGGAGAAAGTCCAGCAGCTAGGCCAGGTCTCTGCCTCCCACCACATGCCTCTGTGCTCAATGGGAAATGATCAGAGACAGTTTCAAGGGATATATCAATAATTCAAAACAGCCAACACTCGCATAAACAAATAAGAATTAATGCTCTCTTCCTTCTCCTGCCAGCAAGACTGGAAGATGTTACTGAAGCCTTAAATGTGTAGTCTCAAGCACTGTTGTCAGAGCTCTCCCCAGCTGATGAGTTGTTCCACATTGTGCATTGATTTCATTTTTTTAACAAACAGGTTTGAGCTGAAACACTGAGCAGAAATTCCAAAGTGAGTCTTGTTCTCAGCAATACAGTCCTCTGTGGGGCTGGTGGAAATGGCAAGTTCTCATGGATTCAGTTTTTCTGTTTGAGAAATTAACCCCCATTTCAGTGATCCATTATTTTCTCTTTCTAAACAGATCTTCATATCTTGGGTTTATTATTTTCAGCTTACACAATAAACATATCTTCTAGCATTAGGTGACATGCAAATGTCAGAGATGCTGTTTTGATAGTCTACTGATGCAAACTGTGCTCTATGAAACTCCTTAATCAGAATCTCTTTTCTAAGCAAAACCTTCTGGCAAACTGCTCTCAGCATTTGCCCAGCAAGTAGCGTGGGTAAATATTCACAAAGACAACACTGCTTTTACTTGGAAAACATCAGACTGTATCAGGGCTGTAGCAACCATGAGTCCAGAAGGAAAATGCTGATGACTTGGCATTTTCTACTGCCTAATCTCTTAAATATTGCATGTGGAAGCCTCACAGAAGTAAAGTTCTGTCAAAAGAAAGAACTTCCGTATGCCAGATTTCTATGTAAAAACAGATTCCCAGATACAGTGCCTTACTTTGCTTTACATTCGTGTATAAAAAAATCTTCCAGTGCTGTGCACAGCTCAAAAGCAAAGGGAAATGAAATCAAGACCTCTGGACTTGAAAGAGTGAATCTTGGCCCTTCTTTCTCCTCACTCATGTGCTGGCATTGACCTGGAGATCTGCCTCCTTGCAACTGCCAGCACAAAGAAACCCTTGCCCAATTTCCAGGGAGAAGGGACTCATGAGAATGGGAGAAGGGGGGTTTAAAGGAGCAGACACTTTGGAGCACGGATTTATTCCTTAATTCAGTTATTGATGTTATGAAAATATAGTGGGCTGTAAGCAGACAGATTTTTTGTTTTATTAACACATTGAAGGAATGGACTTAAAGATAAGGATACGATGACCCGCAGCGTAGATTTGTGTCATAACATTTATGAGGACATAGGGTTAAAGACAAATATGCCAAGAAGTAGAGCTACCAGATATGTAGTTTGACAGTTTGATAAATATTTCTTTTGGCAACAATGACATTGAAAGAAAAAAAACCCTTTTCCTTCTTCCCTCCCTCCCCCTGCTTTTTTTTCATTGTTTAAGAGCTGCTTGCACATCACACACATCACCACATGCAGCACCTGGTGTGGTATAACACAGTACCAGCATATCGAAGGACATCAGAGGCCAGAACTGAAGAGGCAACAGAAGGCAAGCATTGGTTCAACCACTGCTGCAGAAAATCCAAGTTCATAAAAATTGGTTAGGATTTCATTTTTAGGTCTTTTTCAGAAAACGACTTTCACATTATACTGAGTCTGAGACAGCTCAAAGAAAACGTGTTCTGTGCCTGCCTACAGACCTGACCTCCTGACAGCATCATCTCTTGCAGGACCCTCCATCTCTACCTGGTCCAAGGCTGAAGAACAGAGGATATGTTCAGTTTTGCAGAACAGCTGCAAAGAAAGCAACTCCAAGAGAGCAGCGCACCTACACTCCAGTGATCAGCGCTGTTTGACAACTCGGTCTTTGCACAGCTTTGAAAGCAAGTGAGGACTCACAGGCGCTGCCAAGTGGTCTGGAGGCACTTATGTTCACACAGCTTGGGACTAGCCCTCTCTGAAGCAGACTGACGTGTTGATTTCTGAGCAGCTGCTTTCCTTTGGCAAACATATGGTGTTCCCCTTGCTCTAAACCAACTGGTTGGGGTAGTTTGGAGTGGGAAGAGAAAGAGGGATAAAAAGGAGGGTCACTTAAGCATCTGAATTAACATCGGGGCTGTGTTGTAGTCCACCAGTGTGCTGTTTTTACTGTCAGTTAGGGTTATATGTTGAATGCATGCCCAGCAGTACTGAGTCAGCAGTGTGTGCGGGGGCATCAGGCACAGCATTGCCAGCTGGGCAAGGGAGGGGATTGTCCCGCTCTGCTCTGTGCTGGGGCAGCCTCACCTCGAGTGCTGGGGGCAATTTTGGGTGCCACAATATAAGAAAGACATTAAGCTATTAGAGAGCATCCAAAGGAGAGCAACAAGGATGGTGAAGAGCCGGGGGGAACCACTGATCTCTTCTCTGTGGTGACCAGTGACAGGACCTGAAGGAATGACTTGAAATTGTGTCAGGAGAGATTTAGGCTGGATAGTAGGAAAAGGTTCTTCACACAGAGGATGGTTGGGCACTGAACAGGCTCCCCAGGGCAGTGGTCACTGCACCAGTCTGACAGAATTCAAGAAGTGTTTGGACAATGCTCTCAGGCACATGGTGAGACTCTTGGGGTGTCCTGTGCAGGGCCAGGACATCCCCAAAATAAACAACCTAAACATCCTTTGACACAGCTTCAAATTGTAAACGCAACATTTTCTTTACACATATTTGCAAATCCTAGAACAGAATTGACTAAGAAATGGGAAGCCACTGCCTAGAGATCTCAGCCCAATATCAACGCAAGGTTCTCAGGAAACAACTCTATTCTAGGAAAAAACTTCAATCAGAGACCAAAGTGGAAAGCAAAATTCTCCCACCCTTTCCCCAACTCCCATTGCACCAGGGAGCCTTGCCTTGTCCAAAATTAGCAACACATAGTCAGAAGTCCTGGATAAGTTAAGAGTCTTTACTTGATGTGATACAGATACACCAATAGCCTCTTCTGAGAGGGTCTCTGCAATCTGACCAACACAGTATCTGCTGTCCATTCACTTTCTGTGGGGAATGGAGACTTGAAGGAATAGGGTACTTCTACCTTGTTCTTCAATATATGGATAACAGAAACACTCACCAGCTACTGTAGCCTCCTTACAGATGCAAGTGAAAAGGGGGAACTTTGCCAAACAAGAAGAAACAACAAAACCTAAACAAACAACAAAACAAAAACACAAAACCCCAAAACCAACCAACCAACCAAATGTCAAACAAACAAAAAAACCCCAAAACAAACAAAACCCCAAACAAGAAAAAACAACAACAATAACAACACAAAAAAAACCCCCAAAAAACCAAAAAAGACACCAACAAAAAAACCTAAGAAAGAAACAAGCAAGAACAACAAAACTGACATCTTGATCATATGACGAATCATTGTGGTCAACCTGTTAAACTGAAGGCTGCAGACTAAGCAGCTATAGATCTAAGAGATGAAACCTAAGGAACTTCTCAGGACTGTCTCCCTCAATGCTTCCAATTTTCACAGTTTCTTACTCCGATTACCAGATTTAGTGTTTCTCAAAGTCCCACCTCCTGAAGGCACATGATTTGAAATGAGAAGAGCAGGATGAAATGCTCTAAGATATTCCATCTGTTTTAATTTCAGAGAGACACAAGATATTATGATCTGAGCACTACCAGATGGGAACTCTCTCAAAAAAAACCACTTTTTTTCCTGTTAGGAAATGCCGACTTGTTAAAATTTAAACCCGTCACAAACTCTAATAGTTTGGAAATAGTTCTCAGGCCCAGATTAGAATCATTGGTCATCAGATAAAAGGGGTTCCAAAAGCAAGTAATTTGGAAAAATTGCTTTCCGACACACATCTGTGGGTATGTATTTACACAAGAAATAGGACCAAGATCCACCAGGGCATGTCATTTACTTGAGTTCATCAAAAAAGGCAAAGGAAGAACTCTAGCCTGCTCATCTTTCTGGGTTGGGGGTATTTTTCCATGTCAGGCTTTGAGGAAGTTTGAAGCTAGCAGATAATGTTTATTTTTCAGCAGAACCGAACACACTGGGGCTGTGATTGGAACTCAAAAGGAGAACAATAAAATGATCATATGCACTTTTACATAACTAGTTTCACTTTAAAAAATCTGACTTCTCTCATTTCTCTCCCTGACTTCCTCTAAAGTTCACCCACTGCCAAAATTTCTTATTTCTGGCAAATGTCAAAGCATTTTCCAGGCAAACTTGTTGACATACCAATTGTGTTCCATTTTGAATTCCTCTAGTTGTTTCAATATAGATGATTCCCACTTGATCTAGGCCTCTTTCTTTAGCTGACTTTCATCCCATGAAAATGCATATCCTGGCTTTCTCTGTCAGAAAAAAGGTCACTGGAAAAGAGGGGGATAAATAAAAAAGAAAAAAGAAAAACAAAGCACTTCACAGAAATTAGTCATCTTCCAACATTTAACACACACAGCCTTGCCAAGCCAGAAAATGACCAAAAATTAGAGTACAGGTCAGAAGACAGAAAAGGGGTGTTCTTTCCCCTTTTGGGGCTATATTTTCTAACACCATTATGATTCAGTAGTATAATACTTGCTGGTTAGCAGAATCACTCAGAGCAATAATCTTGAAAGAATGTGTTGAAAAATCATTCTTAGAAGCTTTATATTTTTTCAGATACTGGGAAGAGACATGTTTCTGTAGTAGAACATAGAGTTGAGCATCCCATTCTTGAACAGACTGTAATTATTGTTGGTGTGGTGGTATCTCAGAGGTGGAAGTAGTCATTTTGGTGAAAAAAACTCCCTTTTAAGTCCCAAAGTACCAAAGAAGTTCTCAATCAAAACCAACACTACATATGAACACCACTGGGAGCACACACACTCCCACACTGATATCGTCAGCAGCAGCCACTGCTTTTATAACACTGGTGTCCAAACCACTTACAGGACACAGGCAGTGTGTGTCAATTTAAAAGGCACCAGCATTATTCTCATGTCAAGTGTTGCTTAGAAAACCCATGTAAAAAGCATGATGTCATGACCAGGACATAGACTGAAATTTTGAATTTTGGCAGGTAGCCAAAGTGGCATCAAGAAAACAAGAACTGCCTTTTTGTATGTGTGTGTGCTGAAAGGATCAGGACAAAAAAAGTGGCTCTCATGAGTTCATCATCTCTTAGTGTGGAGTTATGCCTTTTTGGCCAACTGAAATAAATAATAATGTCATATTTGTGCTGAACAGCCATGAGAAAGCCTCAGAGAATAGAAAGAGCTGGTACAAAGGAATTGGCCAGATGCAGCAAGGAATACCTGGCTATAGAAAGTCTTAGGAATCTTTGTGGAAGTGGAAATAAAGGGGCCAAAAGTAAAATAGACATGCACTCATAGTTTTATGAAATTAGTACAGAAAATGCTCTTCTCCCACTGCCCAAAAAAAGGAATCTTTTCTGGGTACACAGATCTCCAGAAGATCTTTATTGACTGAACAGACTTCAAGCACACAACACACATATAGCTGCAACCCCACAGATGTACCAGTCCTTTAAATCCACAGCACCTAGTATAAACCAGACTACTTAAAAATAAGCCATTACACCCCTGAGACACAGTCAAAGGCACACAGCTGCCATGGGAGTGCTCTTGCCTTGCAAGCAAAAGTGATCTCATTTCATTCTCATGAATTTGATTTTTACATGAAAATAGCTTTTGCACAAACACACACGGAACTCTGAACAGTTTCATACTGATTTCTTGTTTTAAACAAATCTATTCTGTACTCATATATTAGAATGGCTACTGTGCTTTTCCAAGCCATCAAATCTTTCAACATTAGCTATGTTAATCTGTAACATACACTATGCAGCTTGTCACTGATAAATCAGACATTAGAATCAAACATTTTGCTCACATAGATGTGGCAATTACTGTCATGGAGATGGCAGATATTGTGAAGGAGACAGATGTCACTCATTACACACACTTCCTTTCACAGAACTTCATTATTGCTTTGTATGCTGCAGACAAGTTTGGCAACATTTCCCAGTCAATGTGGTTTGCCCATGCACAAAAACTGGGAAAAATTTGTTATTGCAGATTATCTCATTATGTAGATCTATAACATCAGAACAAAAATAACTCCTAGGCTAGAACTGCTATTCCACATGGGAGAGATTTCTCAATACAAATCCACTACAATTTCCTCTTCTCACTGCCTTGGCTTTGTTCTTATTTGAGGCACTAAGCTCGATCCATGCCCAAGCTATGGAGCAGTCCCAAATGATGGTATCAAAACTAACTCTCTCCCCCTGAATTTAAGAAGGGTGCAGAGATAATTTAAGAAGTTATGCTATGAACTACCACCCTAACCTTGATATAGCTGGATCAAATCACTCCAAGAACTCTCCATCTGCAATTGCTTGTGCTTGTAATGACCATCAAATCAACATTGAAGTGCTCATCAGTGACTGCACTTCAATCTTTGACTCTTATCTCCTGACACAAATTAATAACAAGGATATGAAAAAAGCCCAACAATTATTGGAGGGGTGAATAGCAAAGTCTGTTTTTTGGCAGTGTAGAATTTAATCACTTCCCTTCTATAGCTACATATATATATTTTATCACCACAATAACTTGATGAGGCAATGAATTATTGGTGTTCTTCTTCAGAGGTGTAAATTAGAAAAAATCATGAAATTACCCAACCAGTGCCGTAGAAAGACTCTTAGGCAGATCCAGGTATTGAATATATTTCCAGCCCCTATGCAGGACCATAAAATTATTTCTGAAGAAGAAACAACATGGTAAAGACTCAAAACATCTCACTGAGTTTTTGGGAACCTTTTCAGATTTCAAAGTATCAGAAAAACTCTTAAGAATCTTGATTATTCTATGTAGGAGACTTGGTTTGCATTTGATACTCCTAAGATCTAAGATACTTCTTGTAGAACAGGTGTTGAAGAGCAGAGATATTTAACACAAAGGGAGTCATCCATAGTCAGAGAACAGAAAAAAGTTACACCTTTGCATAGAGAAGCCACATTGCACAGGGCTGAAAATGTTACATCACGTAACGAAAAGACACCTCACCTACCCCCATCAGTGGTTTTGTGGTTTCTTCTTTTTTCCTGTATGCTTTTCATGGTAATTCAGACTTAAATCAGACATCAGCCTTTTTGTTTATTTCTTAAATGGAAAACAAAATTATCAGAATGATACAGTCATGCTTTTTTAATTACAAAGTGGTGAAAGGCCTTGTGAAAGACAAAATGGGAACATCATGTCTCTGGCAGCTCCAGTTCTCCCACTCAGGGGACTCATATCTTAAATTCAGATTCCCCATGGTGAGCAAGAGTACAGGACAGGGCATGGTCAAGGAGCACCCATGATACCTTCAAGGCAAAGGTTCACTTTCAGTCACTCCTATCTGCAAAAGAGCAAAAATCCGTTTCCATGTTATGCAAAATAAGCCATGGACATCAGTGTCTGGAGACATGTCTGTAACACATCCCACTAAGACAACATCCATTAGAGCTATTCAGATGAATATTTAGAATATCCATCAGGTGGATGAGAAAACTACCGATGTCTGTCCCTTAGTGAGAAAGTTTAAACTTTTTGCAGTGAAACACTCCCTGTCTTTCCGAGGCACGGCACAGCCTGGATGATTTGTCACCACGTCCTGACACACAGGAAGCAGTTTACATGACAGCTTCCACAGCTCTCTCTTTCACTCGTGAACAGGCACATCTGTAAGCTGCTGGTTAACTAAGAGGTCAGTGCTTCTGTGTTCCAGATGTGCGTTCAGAAACACAGCCTGACCTGCCAGCCCAGGCTCTGTAAGTGTCTGATACAGAGGCTTTTGGAAGCTGTTCATTGGGCTTGTGAAAGCATGAGAAGACAGTGTGGGAACTACTCAGAAACTCAGATTTATTACAACTCGATATCCCCCAGTCAGAGAGTATCCTCTGGAAAACACATGTGTTCCTCTCTTGCGTCCATCAAGGCCTCCTACACAAGCAGAAACTAAGGCAGGGCATCACAATCTGCTGTCTAATGAAGCCACAATCTTTTTGTGTTACCACAAATATATCCTATAATTGAATTCCCTGTCATGATTTCCTCAAAAAGGTTATAGCAACACCAAGAAAAAAGGATGTGTCATTAAATTCCACACATTTATGCACAAACCACAGGAACATCTCTCTCTCTTTTTGGGAGACAAGCTCTGATGGAGGTTAAGACTGTCCTCTAGAAACCACATTCTTTTTTGTCCTCACCTCTACAGAAGCAGAGAAAGGAATATTAGACACAAATGAAGAACACGTATCTAAAAAAACCCCAAAGAAATAAAGAAAATGAGACCATAACAGTCATTCCTATCATCCATCTACTAGTTCAATGAGTGACTCAAGATCAACCTCCTGAAAGAGCCACACAACAGCACACAAAATGTTCCCCCCACAAAAATGTGCTTGAAACGAAAACATGCGGTGGAAGAGTCATTAAACCTGAATAAACTGACCCAGAGTTCAATAAACAAGCTTTAAGCCATTGGTGATAAGAAGTGAAAAAACATCCAGTACAAACATGAATATCACTGCACAGCAAAACCCCTGAGCTACATGTACACAGCTCTCCAGCACACAGAAACACAGCAACTGTTCTTCCAAATATGCGCTGTTTATTCTCACTTATCTCGTATTCAGGTACAATGCACTTATGTCATAGGGATAGTCTGACACATACATTTAGTGTTTGGCATGTTTCTGATTATATAAAGATTTTGATTACAGATCTATGCTGCTGCACTCTCATTAACTCCTGTTGGTATTAATCAGTGCTGAACATCCTTAAGTAAAGACCAAATATAGCGCTTCCAATTTTTATCTCCTGGGGGAAATAAAAGTTTTTACAGCAACTGCTTTCTAGTAGGTCTAACAGCTGAGATCATACAGCAGTGTCTGGAGTTCAGGCTCTGAATGGACATAGCCCCAGAGAGGCACCAGGATGCAGGAACACCAAAGATGAGCGGCAGAGCTAAGACAGAGCAATTCCAGGGAGAGCTGGGTGCTGGGGGTCCCCATTAAGGCTTCTGGGTCTGTTTTTTTAACCCTCTTCTGTTTCCCCTTTGTCATCTGTTGCTCCTTCTGGACTTACTTTTTTTTATCTGTGGAAGGTCCTGAAGGATGAGCCAGGCAAAGCTGCATGAAGGGGTCTTTCTGCTCCAAAGCACACACGAGTTGAACACAGCAGGCACTTACACCTGCTCAGTAATCTGCAACCACAAAAATTAGGTGTGGGTGGTGTCTTGCACGGCTCAGCCCATTCCTAAGCAATGTTTCCAATTCATTTAACAAATTGAAGTCATTCAGTAAGGCTGATAGTCACAGGGAGAGGGGAGAAACATCTAGTCAGACTCCCCTTTGTGGGTTTTCACAGTGGGGCTGTACCTGTGACCTAGAAGAGCAAGGGGGAAGAGGGTGCAGAATGCCATGCCCTATACCTCAGGTGGTCACTGCTACATGTTATGGCCAGAGAACAATGGTGGTAGAGATTGGCTGTTTTGATGCTTCCTCAAATGACTTGACACAGCAACTTCCCAACAGCCAAGGCTGTGCACTGAACTTCATCCTGTTGTCCACAGTGAACCCTGGGGGACCCCTCCAGGACTGAATTTGAAATCTCTCATTTATGTAACTCTCAATCTCCCCAAAGTGACTGGGGACAATTTCTGCCCCAAAGGACAGAATCCACCACATATCAAGTGTCTGTTAGGCTGCACCATAATATCAAGACATTTTGAGAAGCAGAAGCTGGACACAGACCTCTTCACTGACACGATGTGATGATTGTCACGGGAAGAAGGAGTCTCACGAGGAGATGACAGGTGACAACACTTTTTCCTGCAGGACCACCAATTCCCTAATCCACCTGCACAGCACCTAGATATTATTGCTGTGTTAGTCTAAATGTGATTTGTCTGGGTCGGACTAGCTCAGTGTCCCGTTTGACACAGGCCATTGCAGACACCAAGACAGAGGCAGACACCGTCTTAGGAGGGTTTCTGTTACACCTTGTTGTTACCCACTGCCACACTAAGGGTCTCCACACTCTCCCATTGCTTTTCCCTTTACTTCTGAGGACCTTTCATGCTTCCATTTCCTGATACACGTCTAACTCGAGCAGCAGCTCTGCGGCTGACTCCTGGCAGAGCACGTGTTGGGCTGTGTGCCCTGCAGAGCCCAGCCCAGCATCAGCTGCCACCCCTCTTCAGTCTCGCTTTCTGTCTGATGCCTCACAAGGTGAAATCCTGTGACTTCCTTCAGGTTTTTTCTTCCTCCTCCTCCCTCCAGGGGCATATCTTTGTGTCGTGTTTTATTTCTTTGCCGGGCTCTACCCACCAGCACCAGTTGTCCTATACATTAAGAAAGCCCAGGAGTATTGCATTATCTGCAAAAAACAGGAGAGCCCTTGGCTCTCCCCCCGCTCCCTAGCTGATCAACAACAACGCTGAAGAGATGGGAATGCAGTTTTTTCTCCCCTTTCTTGTAGTAACAGCACCACCTTTTGGTTCCCGGCGCGATGCTGTGATTTCACGTAACCAGCTCAGCGATGCCTCTGCAGAACGCTGACGTATCCCTCCAAAAAGATCTTGTGCGCCTTAACTGTGCTCTTATTTCATCTGCAGTACTGTTGCCTGGGGAAGAGAAGATCCCACAAGCCACTGGAGTGAGGAGTCATCCCCTCATCCAACCACACATCACCTGAGTACTTCTCCTAACCCAATGGCTTTTCAGATAAGATAACTGGTTACCACGGAATTCCACCTTCACCCAGCTCTGAGCTCAACAAAGCAGGGAGCAGCACGACTCACAGCACACAGACATTTTCAGCTCTGAACGTGGATAAACATACCAATCCTTTAACCCTTCCCTAACTGGGCTCCAAACATGAAGTAATCAAATGCAAATGAACAGTGCTTATAAACCCAGCTCTTAGAAACAATCAAGACATAGTCATCTGTCTGGGGCTGGTGGTGCATTTTGGAGAAAAATAAACACTGGGGAGTTTCAGGGGGCAAGGCAGTAAGGATCTGACACACTAGAAAGGAAATGACAACACATATATATTTAAAGTAAAGGCTCAAATTCAATGTTCAGTCATGCTTGAAGAAAGGCCTGAAACCTTGGGTGTTCACCTCCTTTATTGGTGACATCAGTCTACAGCTACAACACAAAAACGGCCATGGTTTGAAGTAACTGCTCTAACACAGATTTCAGTCACCCACCAAATTCCCTTTTCCCTTCCAGCTCTGATAAATCAATCTGACTTTATTGATTCCCACCAGCTGGGCTCTGATCCTCCTGCCTGCCTTTAGGGCTAGCAACAGCAGCAGAGGTGACGCTCTCCTAATCAGGGATGAAGTAGAACAGATGCACCTCTTTAATGGTGCAAATTCAATCCAGTTCCAGAAAGGAAAGCGTTTTGCTCAGAATTCAGCACAATCTGCTTTATTTCAGGGATTAACCTTTCCTTTACACTCTCTCGTAAATCCCTTTTGGGAATGCCTGTGACACCAGAACTAAACCACTTCTTAAAGATCAATAAATAAATGCACCTGTAGATGTCTAAAGATGCAGAGCAGGTTACTACTGTCCCTGAACTCTGAGATGAAAAACAATTATAGGTTGACTCATGTTTCCTTGAACTATGACTGTGTGTCTTGATGTCTGCAGTGGCAGAAAGGGAAGTAGTCAGGCATATTTAAAGATAGACTCACAACTATCTACATTCTGATTTATAATGTGTTCCAGTATCTTTGAATTACATTTAGTATTTCACATCAAATTAATAATAATTTGCAACACCTTTCAAAATCAAAGCATAACTATGCAGTAGCTTTCCTTAACTACTTCTCATCCACCTATAAATGACTCTAATATGCATTATTTTGTGTTACTTTTCTCTTAGAAAGCTCAGGACCCTGATTCCACAGAAGTAAAACTAAAGATAAAACACCAGGAAATGCAGACACCATCATAAAAATGATGTCTCCATTGCCTGGGCTCAAATGCTGTCAGGCTCAATAAAACTGGTATACAAGTAGAAAAAATGTCTTGTACACTTTTATCTTTCCCAATTCAGTCCTTCTAGGAGCCTGTTCCAAAGCATCTCTCAGCGGTTTTTCAGGGTCATAATTTGGCCAATCAATAGCCATCTCTGGAATGAAAACTTGGCTGAAATGGGCATATTAGCCTTCCTGGGAGTGTATCTAACCTGAATCCAAATGAAAAACAAATATTCAAAGGCGGGAACAATGTTTCTCTGTTAAAACAATCTAGATGACCGCAACATAGGAAGGAAATAGCAAAGAGTTCAGGTACACATGATAAAGCTGAGGCAGCTTTTTTTATGGTTTCTCCCACCTACATAGCTGTACCTGTGGACAGGAAATTTCTAAATATCCTGCACTGCTAAACAGCAGCTCCTGATGAAACAAACAGAGCTTTTGCAAAGGCCATTGCTAACTCTTGTCAAAAGTTTTCCTTTTGCTTCACTTACAGCCTGATCCCAAACCCCTTCAGCTGATAGAAGGAGTCCCAGTTACTACTTTAGGCTTTCATATGGATGCAAGGCCTAGTTTTCTAATGGGACTGCTGTTAAAAAGAAGGGGAGAAAATCAATTTGTACTTTGTTTAGGCACCTAATGAAGAGTTTGAGTCCTGATTGTAGAATCATAGAATGGTTGAAAGGGACCTCAAAGATCATCTGGTTCCAACCCCACTGCTATGGACAGGAACAACTTTGACCAGACTAGGTTGCTCAGAGCCCCATCCAACTTGGCCCCAGGGTTGGGGCATCCACAACTTCTTTGACAAACATAATCTGTGTTGGACTTCCGGCCAGCTGCACTTTTTCTGGGGCAAGAGAAGTTCTTAGTTCTTAATCTTATCTGGGGGTGTATTATGCACACAAACCCAACAGGATTTGAAGACTTTTCTGCTGATAGCTCATTTTTGCCAGCAACTAGCAGCCTGATAACCTCTTGTGCTGACTGACCTCTTGGCTGTTCCAGGCAGAGATCATCCAGTTCAAAAGCAGTTTAATGTGTTTTGTCCCCATAACTTAGTGAACAGAGTTCAATTGAACCAGCTCTGAAATATTGATTGCTCTGATTCATCCACAGTAGAAGTGAGGCTAATGAAACAACTCACTTCAAATGCCCTGGAGATACCTTTGATAACATACCTACCTGCACACAGTAATCAGTAGTTTGTTTTCAACCTGCAGTGGGATGTACAACATGATCATGAGAAGGGAAAGCGATCCCTGAATGAAAACAGAAAACCAGCAAGGCTAATAAGGAAATCAGCATGAAAATGCTAATACATTGACTAACTACCCATTAGGAGCAAGCAACTCCCCTAGCAATAAGAAGCGCAAATTTACATTGGTCTTTAATTTTATATCAAGCTGTTGTTTTAGCAGGGGAAAGAAAATTAAGATCTTCCTATAAGAAACTGGAAGTGTCAATCTCCTAATAAGCAAGCTGACTTATTATAAATATTGGCAGTGGTCTCTCTGAACCCTGCCTTGCACCACCAGGGCTGGTGAGGCTGCTGGGGGCGGGGTGGACGCCACCAGCAGAAATACAGAGATTAAGTGACAGCCTGGCACATTCTGACACAAGATTTCCTGTGATGTCTTTTTTTTTCTGACAGCCCCCCTTGATTTCCCTCGAAAGCCCATCCAAATCCTCCTGTCTCAGACCAGCTCACACACACAGCAGAGGGAGCCAAGCCACTAGGAAATATCTCATGGCTGAGAAATGGGGTGTAACAGTCAGTTCACAGCCCTAAATCTCCAATTATTCACTGTGTTCCACTGTGGTGAGGTCCTCTCTTCCAACCCAAAAACTCCTGATAATCAGCAGCACATATGTGATGCTTCTGACTGCATCTCTCTGATACTTTCATTTTCCAGGGATTTTTAAAATTTTCTTTTTCTTTTTAAGGACTTTTTTTTCTTTCACCAGCATGTTTTGTTCTATGTGTTGTATATAAAGCCCAGTACTTTAGGGCTTAGTTTTGAATGCAGCAACATTCAAAACTTTTCCTTTCTGTGGTCACTCTAATCCAACTCCAGATTCCCATTATCTGGCAGCAAGCCGTGGAACTCACCTGTGAACCTGTTCTCACGTGGTGCTGACCTTGACCCTATCCTAGCCTTGGCCACACCTCTCAGAGAAGGGAATTTCACATCATGAAACCACAATCACTGGTACTCATGGGGGAGGATGATTTGTGGAACAGCCCTAGTACCGCTACACTGTGTTGCAAGAAAATGCTGGATAATCTTGCAGCACTGAAAAGCAATGGCATGGCAGATTTAATTAAAAAACAGGGAACTATGAATGAGTAGACATGGGGGGGAAAAAATCCCCTCAGAAAAGATTCAGCATCTGTCTCAAATGGCCAAAGCGATTCCCCAGACAATTATCCTCTCTTTGACCATACACAGTACTTTCTAGAAAAGCAAAGTTCCCTTAAATAGTGAATACAGCTTCAGTTTCAGTCTAAGAGCCCCACAAAAATGATGAAAACACAGAAGGTATAACCCTCTCCTGTGACCACCCTCTCTAACACCACCAAATCCGCTGCTCTTCAGTAGGTGAGCAGAGTCATTGCTATCTGAGCCTGGCTGAATGTCTTTATCATCTGTGTCATCTGTGATGACCAAAAAGAGGCCTTAAACCCAACCTGAAGAGCCATGTGCTTTATTAAAGATTTATGGAAGTACGTCTTGCACACCCTGCATTGCCCAAATGGTGCCGGCCTTGACATACTCACCTGTGTAGGGACCTCCAACCCAAAGGCCACCTACAGCAGAACAGCACCTTTGTGGCTTGTTAGTTTGGGCCCCAGAACCAACATCTGTCAGGATAAAAAATTAACATTTATTTGTGTCAGATCAAGTTGCTTTTTTATCAGAATATGCAGTAGCCTGTTAACCCACTGTTTTTGTGATGCCACGCTCCCCTTCCTGTTCTCCCCTGCCCTTAGCCTTGGCCACTTCCTCGGGCTCTCCCTATTGGTTCCTGTACCCCGACCCCGCCCAGGGACCGCCCCATAGCCCCTGACAAAACCCCCTGTGCCTGGACCACAAGGTCTCTCTGCTTCTGGGGGTCGCTGGGACAAGATGTGATTAAAGTCATCTCAAACCCTCGTGGAGAGACCCTTCTCGCCTCCTCTGTCATCACTGGGTGTAATGCTGATAGCTGCTGGAGCAAGATCGCAGGATCATCTGAAATGGACTGCAGGATGTGACCATGTTGCATTGCCCTAAGCAGCCCCTCTGAGCTCTCAGGAAGCTACGGCCTGCTAAACAAAATCTAGTGATTACAACAAGAATAGTTTGGGATGATAAACTTTTCTTTGCTACCGTGAGAATAGGCATGCCTTTTCTACCTCCACCTTTTAAGCGTTAATCCACAAAGGATCACAGAATCCCAGGATCTTATAAAAGTTTGGATTGAAAGGAACTTTTAAAGGTTATGAGCAGGGCCAACTTCAACTCCATGAGGTGGGACAGAGCCCCATCCAGCCTGATCCTGAATGTTTCCAGGGATGGGGCATCTACAAACTCTGAGCAACCTGCTCCAACTAGTGTTTCACTACCCTCATTGTAAAACTTTTCTTCCTTTTAACAATCTGAATCTACCCTCTTTTAGTTTAAAACCATTACCGCTTGTCCTGTTGCAACATGTCCTAACAAAAAAATCTGTTTCTTTTTTATTAAATATTAATAATTGAGAGGCCACAGGCTTCCTTCAGGTACTGGAAAGCCTTATCTTTTCCAGGTTGAAGAATCTCAATTCTCTCAGAATTTCCACGTGGGAGAGATGCTCTATCCCTTTGATCATCTTGGTAGCCTCCCCTCTGGACTGGCTCCAGCAGGTCCCTGTCCCTCCTGTGCTGGGACCCCAGAGCTGGATGCAGTGCTCCAGGTGGGTCTCAGCAGAGCGGAGCAGAGGGGCACAATCCCCTCCCTCCCCTGCTGCCCACGGGGCTCTGGATGCAGCCCAGGACACGTTTGGCTCTCTGGGCTGTGAGTGCCATGGCCGGGGCATGCCCAGCCTCTCACCCACAGCACCCCCAAGTCCTTCTGGGCAGGGCTGCTCTGGGTCTGTTCATGCCCAGCCTGTGCTGATACCGGGGGTTGCCCTGACCCAGGTGCAGCACCAGCACTGTTGGGGTCTCTCCCCCCCTTGCCGTGTAGCCCTGGGAGAGGGGCCCTGAGGGCACAGACACGGGGTTTCCCTGCCCCTGCTCAGCCTCGTTCCCATGGGTTGGTTTGTGTTCCCTGCGCGGGCAGAAGGACCCTTGGTCCCGTGACTGGAACAGTTCCTCGGCAGAGCTCCGGCCATGCGGCTGGAGAAATAAACATCTCTGAAACATCTATCAAGAATCAGTCCATATATATTTCTTTTCCATGGGCCTCACTGTCTGATACACATGTTGCAGTATCCCCACTGTAACACAGACCTTGTCCTTGAACCTCATGATTTTTCCCATGGGCCTCTCCTTGAGCTTGTCCAGGTCTCTGTGATAGCATCCTGTCCTTCAGCTGAGTCAAACACACCACTCAGCTCAGTGTCATCTACAAACTTGCTCAGGGTGCCCTTGATCTCACTGACTGTGTCATTGATGAATAGTCCTGGTCCTAGTACAGACCCCTGAGGGTGATGAGTGACCACTTGTCACTGACCTCTATCTGGACATTTAGCCAGTGACCAACACACTCTGGATGTAGTCATCCAGCCAATTTTTTATCTACCAAATAGTCCAGGCTTCAAATCCATCTCTCTCCAATTTAAAGAGAAGAATGTTGTCAGGGACCGTGCCAAAGGTTTTACAGAAGTCCAGACAAACGAAGTCTGTAGCCCTTTCCTTGTCCACTGATGTGATCACTCCATCATAGAAGGCCACTAAAATAGTCAGGCCAGAGTTGCCTTGGAGAAGCTGTGCTGGTTGTCTCAAATCACCTCTTTGTCCTCCCTGCGCCTTAGCAGAGCTTCTAGGAGGATCCTGAACCATGATATTCCCAGGCACAGAGGTGAGGCTGACAGGCTGGTAGTCACCAAGCTGCTCCTTTCTACCCTCTTTAAAATGCTTGCCATTAGGATGCAATAAGGAGTTTTAAACCATAAGGAGTTTTAATAATTCTTCAGCTCTGAAATACAATTCAAGGACTCAACAGTGCGGTCTTGATGCAGCAGGGAAGAAACCACAGGACTTCCACAATTTATGGGCAAAGGAACTGAATCACAGAAACAGTGCAATATTTTCCTGAGAAACATTAGTCTTGCCCTTAGATGCCCTGAGTTTGAACTCACTTTGCTATAAATATAACAACAATGCCCCACAATCCTATTAGAGAGCAGAAGTACTTAGGCTGTCAAGTCCCCAAAATAGTTCAGTCACTGCAGTCATTTGCTTTAGAAGGTCTATGTTTTTATATTCGTACATCTGTTGTAGATGGTACCCAGATGTGTCCAGTAGGTGTCATTTCTGTCCATCCTTGCTTTCTTTACTAAAGATTAATGAAAGTCAGAGGTATCATTGCTTTCCTGTTTTGGAGAGGAAATTACAGCACGTGCAGAAATTATGTGTTTGACCTCCAGGCTGAACAGGAATGTTCAGAAATGGTTTGATGCCTGATTGTTTCTGATTGAAATAAAGACACGCAGGCCCAGATTTTGCTTAAAGTCCAGTCCTGCAGGGTTTGGCATTCTGAAATAAGGACTCTCCACTATGACCCTGTCCTTTCCATTTCTACATATCCTCAGTCATGGTAAGACACAGCAAACCCTCTTGGTACCTTTCCCTGTACTGCTGAGAAATGAGACACACAGACCATCCACGGGCACTTCTGGTGAAAAATGTCTTACCTCCTTCCCTTGCTACAAAGAAAAGAAAACCATAAAG
>NW_008235809.1:863756-878314 GCF_000691975.1 Corvus brachyrhynchos | reverse complement strand
AAGTGAAACCAGCCAAAGATGGTTTCCTGTCTGTCAAATGTGCCATTTCTGCACAAACATCTGGAGCAGGACTTCAAGCACCAATCTCTTCCATCATCCAGCATCCATTAGGTCAACAGCCCTGACAAGCAAAATCTGGCATGGGTTACTGAGGGCAAGTGTAAGACATTTTATTAATTTCATAATTTTTTTGGTAGCTTTTATTAATTGTCCCCTTTGTCCCTGCACAGGAAACTTCCATCCCACAGCGGAGTGAGTTGAAGGAAACACATGCTTCCCCAGGGACAGTTTAGAGCCAGGTCTGGCACTGGCTGGCATTGAAACATTCTAGACTCAGCACTGGTTGGAGATGCTGCAGCTCCAGCCACACAAGTCTACCTTTACCCTTTTGGCTGACCTGATGGTAACCTCTGCCAGAGGGACACAGCAGCCCTTGCTGCTCCCTGATCGCAATGGAGAACACACACAGACATGTGGGAATGGACACCCACGTGCAGGAGAACTCCTTGCTGCCTCCCACGAGGCTCGCAGGTGGCGTGAAGCCCAGACACAAAATTAAATTGGCAGCAGCCACAGAGCTGCAGCTGTGTGGGGCCAGGAGAGCTGAACCCATCTGCTTCTTGTGGGCGGCTGGGGCCAGAGCTGGGGCTTGGCTGCCACGGGGACTGTGCCAACGCACCGGTGCCAGGATGTTCCTCCTCTCAGTCCCTGGCCTGCTTGGAACACCACAGCTATGAAAACTTCACCCTGATGTTGCAGATGACTCAAATGAGGGCCAATGACCCAAAAAAGGCCATTTTGCATCTACTGTCCTTTCCGGTGAAGTCAGAAAATTCATCCCTAACTGAGTGAGCTGCAAACTACAACCATACATCTAAAATTTCCACTCAGGCACCTTCATGATGTTGAAGCAGAACTTGTAGCAGTGTTGCTTTCATGCACAACGTAACCAGCTGTCTCCAGCTCCCCACAGCTGTCCCCAGCTTCTCTACAAAGATATGGCATCAAAAGCAAAAATTTCATTTGCTATTCCCCAATAATTGAAATATTTCTCATACTAAAAAATATCTGACTAAAATTCTTTCATGAACCACACTAACCCTGAGCCATCAGTGCAGGGTGGACAACAGGGAAGCAGTCAGAAAATATAATTTTGATAGACTTAACCAGTTTCTCTGGTCAAGAAATATCCCTAAATAGAACAGTCCGCTCTAAACTCAGTTTTTCCAATTCAAACAATTAAAGGCTACTGTTGCTCCTTTCTTCTCTTGCAGAGATAATGTGCAGCTATTTGCAAACTGCTGACTAGAATTTTTGTTTGCCTGTCTAATAGGACAGTGTTCTGCCTGCCTCCAAACTGAAGGAATTTGTGCTACAGTGTGAGTTTAGAAAATAAAATATCAAACTATCAATCAGGAAATACTTCTGTGAAGGGGCGAGCTGAGTCTGAAGACCTCACACAATCACTCTGGAACTCCGTTTTCCGAGGTGGGATCCAGTGCCTCAAGTCATGCTGCCCAGACTCCAAGAAATGTGCTAAGTTTCTGAAGGAACCTGCTGCTTTCTCAAAACTGGCTTGGAGCCCCTTCTTTCAGAGCACTTCTTTTCTCAATAATTGCCAGTAAGTAAAAGCCTGGGCCCTGAGGCAGGCAAGACTCACCGACATTTGATCATTGCTTTTTCACCCGCCAACAATGATAAAGCAAGATAAGAGACACTTGGAGAGGTCCAGGCTAAGGACAGTGCTTCTTTTCAGCAGCTCATTCAGTCAGATAAACTCCTGACAAACAAGGTCTTCTTAATCAGACTACGGTGATCTTTGATTACAGCACACAATAACCATGGAAAGGAACTGCTCAGCCCACTGTACCCAAAGGGATCTGTTACTGTAGCTGGTCAGAGAAAACAGCTTTATCATCAGTCAGACAGGGCTGAACTACAAGGTGAAGAAAACCTCAGACATCATCAACCACATTTAAATCAAAAAGATACCTAGTATGGGAAGGCTTCAAGGTGAGGGCTGAGGTTTTTCACAAAGTTATAAATAGGAAAGATTAATATACTGGTCTTTGGGGACCTTTCAATATTTGTGTTTACAGAAGCGTGACATAACCAGGGTGATCCATTTCGCTGTGCTTTAAAGCAGGGACTTTTTCAGGATTAAGCCTTTCAACCAGCAAGTAATGTCTGAAAGGCTCATCACAGAGTCCAAGAACTTCAATATTTATTTTCTCCCATACTTGAAAGAGTGCTCACTTTTTTTGTTGGTTTTGAGTCAGTAACTTAGGGTTTGGTTTGTAAAATGAGAGCAACTGGATACACAGCACAAGCAAAGCTGGAAAATGGATGTGAGTTTTACCAGGCTGAAGGCTGCTTCAGGGAATGACTCACAGCTCTGCTGGTGACTTCTGGCTGGCAGTGATGTGCCCACTCATGCAGAAAAATAAATTAACCCCCAACAAAATGACGCAATACCTGTTTTCTAGGTTTTACACTCTTCCTCTGAATTATCTCCTGCAAAGCCTTCATTTTCACAGGATTATCGGAATGCTTCGGCTTTTGTTTCCATTATTTTTCCTCTCTGCAGAACAGGTCTGTGTTTCCCTTCCAAGAACACAAAACAGCCCTTCCCTAGGAACTAGCCTGGGAAAATCTTTGTTAACAGCTTCCTGCTGTTGCACTGAGCTCTGTGCATCTCCTACAGGTTTTGCTTTATCAGCTGTAAGAGAGTAGGAGACCATTCACGTTTTCATGTTTCTGTTACTGCTTGCATGGACATTGACCCCAATACATGTAAACATCTCACTTTTATCCTTTACCATCTCTTGTACTTTTCCTTTCACTCATTGTCTTTTCCTCCTTCATCCTGAAGCAGCTTAAAAGGCTCTGGAAACTTCAAAACTTCCACAACCATTACTGTACCCTAACTGCACCCTTCTTCACAGCATCTTCACACCTAAGTCCCCAGGAAACCTATGCAGGCAGCATAACACTGGAGATGCTCCATGGCATATTCATGGGTTTCTTGGGACTGAACTGAAAAACACCTCAATACATCCATTCTCCATCTCTTTTGAGAGCTGGAAAGGGGTTTTGGAGGACTAAGCTCAAGTTCAATAGAGACCACTTGTCTCCCTTCGTCCATCTGGAGACTATGTAAAGGTATCCAAACAAAGGCTGTGTTTAGAAACTTGTTGCACCAACATGACTGCATCAGCATCTGCCTATGCAAAGTCTGGTCATGTTCCTCTGAAAATCAAGCTGTTTTCTCCCTCTTGTTCATTTCCCTTTTTTAAAATAAATTCTTCTATGTAAGCATGACTGATCATTATTATGGTCTGGTTAGTACAAGGAAGGAAACTGATTAAATGAAGTTTACCACGCAGAGGTCAAAACACAGAATTTTAAAGGCCTTTTCAAAGTCCTTCTTACACTGGCAGCACCTTTGTTGCCCTGTTGAACAGGTTGTTCACAGTCATGAGGGCATCTTCCTCAAACGTGGGGTCAAATATGGTCCATGAGTCATTTCAGGTCCTCTTTTAGTAAACCTGAATTTCAGGCTTTTCAGGCCACCTCAGTGAGCAAATAAGTGAAATTTTGCCAAAACCTGTCATCTGCACTTCCCCCATCCTGGGGCACAGTACAAATACTTTTTGCAGATATCTGAGCAGTCCTACAATGCAAAGGGCTGAGGTTTAAAAAGGTCGTATACAAATATGTCATCTCCCAAAAGAAGAAAACAAAGAGAAAGGAAAAAAAATAAAGAAAAAAGTAAGGAACAGAGAAAGGAGGAGGAAAAAAAGGAAGAACAAAAGAAATCAAACTGGCTGTGTAATGAAATCTATTGATGGGGAGCTCGTGAAACTGCAACACAGAGTCAGATACCACTGAGAGTTCCTGTGATTGTTTCACTTTCATGTGGCGGATGGCAGAAGCCACCGCAGAAGGGAATCCACTTCTCTGAGCAAGCAGCAGTGGTTATCACCCCACCCATCCAGGCACACACACACACAGAGATGGGACCTCTCAGTCCATCTTCATTCCAATTCCTGTTATCCCAGAAATAGGAATGGGGATTCGAGGGATCTCTAAGCCAACAGCAGAGGAGGAGGAGATGTTGCAAGAAGGCCACACTTCTGTGGTCATGCAGATGACCCACTGGAGCAGCTCTTTGAGGATACACAGCAGTATTTTAAGTCCAGAGGCCAGTATTGGGGGAAAGGATAGCAATCAATTGATGCAAGTGTTAAACTGGGTAATTGGGTTTGTTATACCAAGGTTACAAAGGAGAAGATGATATAGCCCATCCCCTCCTCATGCACCTTTGTCACAATGTCCTGAGTCTGGCTCAGTTCCCAGCTCTGTGGGCCAGAGATAAGAACTTAGGGAAGGGGTACAATTATTTGTCTGATGATTATGTCCTTCCCTGGAGTGGCCTCTCCTTCAGTTTTTGTCCTCTTCATCAATGGCTTGAAAAAAGCTACTCCCATATACATTTTGTACAATAAATGCCAATGGAATAAAGGAAAGAGAAAATATTACCTGTTGGGAATTTCCACTGAGAGGCTGTGGTTAGGCTAAAGCTCCATGACATAATGGAGAGTAGAAAGTATCAACATTAAACAAAGACTAACCTTTCAGCACACTATCTACCAATTTAATAATGAGCAGAGCTTTTTGCCCCATATAACAAGAAGTGGCTACTTCTCTGGTCTCTGTAGGAGGGAGAGAGGCAAATACAATGTTTCCCATAAGGAGTCCTTGGAGGCCTTCTTTTCCTTTTTCTCCCCCCAGGTTTTACATTTTAAGACTCTCTGATAACATAGTTTAATGGTCTTAATTGAATGCAGCTTTCCCCATCGTCCTGTTTATATGTATGCTTCATCCACTGTAAATATCTAAAGATTGTCACCACTCTAAAACTTATAAATTTTATTCTTTTATAAGGATCCCTTTTCCCGATCACTAACATTATCCTAGGCTAGTCTATACATAGAAGTAAGAATTCCTGATAATTCAGTGCTAAACATTCAGAGAAACATTATAAAAAGGGATTGTGGAGAGGCCTCTTACCCTTTTCTCTTTACCAGAGATTACTGAACTGTGGAAACATTAATTAAGGACAAAGCAAAAAGACATGAAGATATATTTTAATTGTGCTGGGTATTGGCTGAATCATATTTTAAACGTGTAGTTTAAAGTTGCTCCATTTCCTCTGTTTCAGTAAATATAAGATTGATATAGCCCATAATTACATAGAAAAGTTTTGATGATGGCTTTCTTCCTTTGCAAAAATTTTTTTCTCAGTTTTGTTCTTAAAGAGACTCTCCCATCAGCTGATTTTCCACACCAGTAGATATAAATTAAACAAACTAACCAAGCATCCTTGGAGACAGAGCAAGCTTGGCCTAGGTTTGTTTTTGTGAACATGTCTCATCATTCCTGGATTTCTGAAGCTTACTATGGTTATCCGGCTCACGTGTCTTGAAAATGATGCAAATTAGGAATGAATCATACTGGCAGAGCTGGAGAAAAAAAATTAGGTGATAAATCAGAGCTACGATAAGCAGGTTGCAGGTTGGTAACTCCTGTGCAGAATTTAGCTGCGATGCCAAACAGTAGTGTCGAGGTCAAAAGTGCAAATGTGGTCAGAAGAAAACTTACTCTTGTAGGATTCAATATTGTTATATTTATTTAATAGGTAGCTCTTAAATCTATTGTCTGAATAAAGGAGTCCTTATTTTTCTAGATTGCCATAAACTGGTAGAATAAAGAAGAGAAATATTACTTCATGCTCATTCTGTTTTCAGTAGTCCAAGTATCTTCTTTCTCAGGTGTCCCATAGCCACCACTACAGGCATGTGTTTGAGCTGCCCCTGCAGTGCTTAATGTGCTGTGCTGATTCTCCCTCAAGCCCACAGCATGGGCTTAAATACTTTTCAGCCACAGAAAAATGTACTGACCCAACAATCCCAGAGAACACAGTGACTTTGCTGCTCCATTCCAGTAACATTATTGTCAAATCCTCCTCGACTCACACTGAGAATTTTCTTCCATCACATTTCACAGAATCACAGAATGGGTCAGGTTGGAAAGGACCACTTCGGGCCATGTGGTCCAACTTCCCTGCTCAAGCAGGGCCAACCTAGAGCACATTGCACAGGATTGCATCCAGAGGGTTCTTGAATATCTCCAGTTAGGGAGATTCCACAGCCTCTCTGGGCATCTGTTCCAATGTGCAGTCACCCCCCCCAGTGGTTCTTCCTCATGTTCAGGTGGAATTTCCTGTGCATAAGTTTCTGCCCGTTGCCTCCTGTCCTATTGCTGGGCACCTCTGAGCAGAGCCTGCTCCATCCTCTGACCTCTCACTGCAGACACTGACAGACATCGATGAGGTCCCCTCTCAGTCACCTCTTCTAGAGGCTGAACATGCCCAGCTCACTCAGCCTTTCCTCATAAGAGAGATACTCCAGTCTCTTCATCACCTTTGTTATCCTCTACTGGATCCACTCCAGGGGCTCCATGTCTCTCTTGTGCTGAGGAGACCAGAACTGGATGCAGCATTCCAGATGTGTCTCACCAGGGCTGAGCAGAGGGGCAGGATCACCTCCCTTGACCTGCTGGCAATGCTCTTCCTAATGCATCCTAGGATTCTGTTGGCCTTCTTGGCCACAAGGGCACTGCTGGCTCATGGACAGTTTGTGGTCCACCAGGACCCGCAGGTCCTTGTCCTTCTGCTCTCCAGCAGGTTAGCCCCCAGCCTGTACAGGGGGTTATTCCTCCCCAGGTGCAGGATGCTGCACTTGCCTTTGCTGAACTTCAGACAATTCTTCTCTGCCCATCTCTCCAGCCTGTCGAGGTCCCTCTGAAGGGCTGCAGAGCCCTCTTGGATATCAACCACTCCTCCCAGCTTTGTGTCATCAGTGAAACTGCTGAGGAGGCATCTGCCCCTTCCTCCAAGTCATTGAGGAGTAAGCTAAACAACACTGGGCCCAGTACTGAACCTTGGGGACACCACTAGTGATTGGCCTCCAGCTAGACCCTGTGCCACTGATTGTGACCCTTTGGGATCTGCCACTCAGCCAGTTCTCAATCTGTGTCACTGCCCAGTCATCCAGTCCACACTTCCTGAGTTTGCCTACGAGGATGTTGTGAGAAACAGTGCTGAAAACCTTGCCACTGGGTGTGACCATACACTTCTTGTTGGTGGGGATGGAAGAGCAGCCAGATGCATCCAGCTAGAATGACCTCAGCTATTAAGAGAAGGACACAAGAAAGTTTCTTTCTTCATGGCTGAGCGCACAGCACTTCAGCAGCAGGCTGCCTTGAGCACTCCCTCCAAAAAACTCTGCCCTGAAACAAGCCTTAGCAGCAAACCCCTGGGACTGTGGAGGAGAGCTAAGAAGACAAAAAGAAAACAGCAGGTAGAAAATACCTTTTTGTACCTCAGCTGCAATGCCTAGATCTTCTGCTTTTATGAAACCTGCCCTTTTTCTTGCTCTACAGACAGCACACCTTGTTCTGCTCTGGGAGAATTCTGTAACTACCAAGGTCTTGGTATCACTGAACAGGCTCCATTTCCTTACTGCTAATGGCTCCATTTCTCAGTTGGCATTTTTTCCCATGCACACAGAAACTTGGTTTACAACTTGTTGAATTTATAGGATCCTACTCTGTTGGGAGGATATAAAAAATAACTGAAAAATGAAATCATAGAGTCATAGAATGGCTTGGGTTGGAAGGGATTTTAAAGATTGTCTTATTCCAAACCCTCTGCCATGGGAAGAGACACCTTCCATCAGGTTGCTCACAGCCCCATCCAGCCTGGCCTTGAACACTGCCAGGGATGAGGCACCCACAGCTTCTCTAGGCAACCTGTGCCAGTCCCTCACCACCCTCACAGTACAGAATTTCTTCCTAGTGTCTACTCTAATCTCTTCTCTTCCAGTTTAAAGCCATTATCCCTTGTCTTATCACTACATGCCCTTGTAAAAGTCCTTCTCCAGCTCTCCTGTAGCCCCTTTAGGTAGTGGAAGGTGCTAGAAAATCTCCCCAGAAAGACTTCTTTTATCCAGGCTGAAGAATCCCACCTCTCTCAACCTGTTTTCACAGGGTCCTGACATCTTCCTGACCTCCTCTGGATTTGTTCCAACAGATCCATGTCCTTATTATGGTGGGGGTCCCAAGGCTGGATGCAGTACTCCAGGTGGGGTTACATTAGAATGAATATAGGAAATCACAGTTAAGGATGTTTGCAGTCTTTCTCTAGTAATGAACCCTGTACTAATGAAAAAGAAGTAATACTGTTGCTCTGGTTTTAGAGGGGAAGCTGTGCCTTAAGAGATTTTCAGTTTACAGGTCACTTTGCCTATGCATCTGTGACAAAACTGGATCTTCCTTTAAACTCTCATAAGTATCAGGTGAAATGTATAATTTTGGTGATTGCTCCAACTACATGTATGCCTCACATTTCCAACATTATGTTATAAACGATCTGTAAAGGAATAGTGCAATTTTTCACACATTAATGAATAATAATCAATAATAATAATGTCAATTTGGTGCCCTGAACCAATAACCCTCACTTCAAACATCTTACAACCTAGGATAACTAGACCAAAAATAACAACAACAACAACAAAATTGAAGATCAGGATGGTTACTTAATACTGTCCCTGTCCGGCTCCATGGGGTCCCACGTGCACCCACAGAAGCACGGATGGGTTCAGTATTATAGTCAGTAGCAAAGAGTCGAGAAGGGCATTTGCGTGCGTTCCAGCAGGAGCATTTATTGCTTCTACACTGTCGAAGGTTGCAGAAGCAAATACGAACATGATTCCGAAGCTCACAGTTTTATCTGGGGGCGGGGAAAAGGCAGGACCAGGGAATGGAGACCAATGGAGAAGCTCTGGGGGAGTGATGAGGGGTAGAGGCTGACAGCCAACCAGGGAATTCAAACTGGGATAGATTAGCATAACAGAGCAAGCATCCTGGGAGAAGCCTTTCTGGTCACCCTTACATGAAGTGGTTCTTGTGGTGCTAGGCACTTGTCTTGCTGAAAACTCTCTGTCCCTTGTAATGTATGTTCACCGGCCACCACAGTTACTGTTTACCAGATGTGCTTAAATTCAATTTTTTTTTTTAAGTTTTGCATGTGATTGGTTGTTAGGACATCATTCAGAAGGAAGAGACAAACTGCTGTTCAAAACTCACTACAGTTCAAAAAAATAGTTAGAAAAAGAAAAGAAAAAAGCAAAGGAAGGAAAAACGGGACAGGAAGAAAATCAGAAACAGGCACTGTGAAGAATACCATGGATAGATGCGATGATTATCAGAGATGCCAATACCAGATTCAGTGTATTGCTTATTGTACATGCTTCATCATTTAGGGGATAAATTCACCAAGAGGGATCCTAGAGATTCTCTGTGCTACCCAGAGCTGCAATGGGTCATTTGATGGCTCTCGTGAGTCTGTTTTCACATGTACAATATGAAGACATTTTTAACTGAGGCTTTAAAAAGCCTGACAAGGTATTTTACTTGTTGTTTTGATGGATGATGTCATTTTCCAATTTTTGACAATTGCTGAGATATCACAAAAAAGGTGGTTTTCGCAGTGATTCAGCCCTGAGCCAAAACTGAAAGTTCACATTATTTAATTTGACTAAGCATCCAAACTTCTGTGGCCTTTTCTCTTCTGAGCCTTCTGGGTTTTTAGGCTTGACATTATCACTGACAACTTTATCGGCCAGATGTGCAATTCTGTGAGCCTGTGAACTCCTGGGGTGGAAACCCAGACGTCACCACTGCTAGATATACTGTGATTTCTGCCTGATGTGGCCTCTGCTGGGCAGCAGGAACATGCAGCTCAGGGTGTAATGATTACACTGACAGTCCTGAGGCCAACTGGTCCCACACCCTGTGCCTCTGCACAACTTCACAGGTCACATGCCATGGAAAGCACAGAGTCACCCCAAGAGAAACACACACCATGGGGTCACCATGGGGTAAATCAGGATGTCCTGGGGTAGCAGAGCCAGACAACCACTGTCCCCCCAGCAGGAGGTGAACCACACCTGTGGGATGCCAACCACAGGTACCTGAGGTGCCCTTGCATGGGTTGTGGGGATTTTTTGGGCAGCCTGCTCCAAGTGCCCCACAGAGGGGGCTGTTAACTCTCTCTTCCTCTCTGCTGTGCTCAGTGGGACCCTATAGCCCTCTTGGCATGGGACATTATTTACACATCCTGGTGCACCTGCTGGGTCAGTTGTTCCTCGGGGCATGCTAATATTCTGCTGATCCCTTCAGAGCATCTCCCACTGACACCCCTGCCAGCAGCACTGTGGTCCAGACAAGAAACACCTTGTGAGGTTATCACTGCACAGGGTTTTTACTGATTTGTCAGGGTTCTGTTGCCTCTATGTTGCAAAGCCATCCCCAGCCTCCCTGAGAGCTGCAAGGAAGTGGCCAGCAGCAATTGCCTGTTCAGGTAGGCTGCTCCACCTCTCAACCCTTCCCCAAGGTCTTCTGTCTCCTCAGCACAGGATTCCCCTCACCTCTCCCTTTCCACCACCATGCTCTGCCACAACCACAGGTACAGCCTGGTCACAGCAGTCTCTCCCCTGCTGGACACCTGAAAACACCTGACAACTAAATTGCCCTATGTTAAAGCCAAAACAACACACAGAACAAAGAAATAAACATAAAATGAAGCAAAAGCCTTAAAACAAACTAAAAAGAAACAACAAAATGAACCCTGACTTCCTGTGTCTTTGCAGATTGAGAGCTCCTTCCAGATTCACAGCCTGTGTGCACTTTTCTCCAGTTGCACACCATTGCCCACCACAAGATGATGAAATAGGCAGGGAGGATGGCATCATGACCACAAAACATGACGCAACCCCCCCAAGAGGCTGTCAAGTGAAGTCAGCTCCTACACCTGTGCCTGTGGGACACAACGCCCACATTTGGTCAGAATGGCCCCCTTCTGTTTCCTGCCTCTGGGCATCCACACTCCTTCACTCCTCTCCTGCACATGTGGAGTAGGTGGGGATGGTGACAGCCCTGCTGAGGGGCACAGGGTATACACACAGAACCCAGATCCATGAAGGAGGCATGGAGCAGCTGACACAGGGCTTTCCCATAGCACATAGGGTCCAGAGAATAGAAACAGGTTGTAAAGTACAAAAAATACTTTGTTGTTAAGTGCAACCCCCTTTTTTCTGTTTCCCCTATTTACTTCTCCTTTGTACTGTTTGGAGTCAGCCGGTGCATCTGCAGAGAGGTCTCTGGTGAGGAAGAACACGGTGTCCTTACCCTTGAAGGGAGACTTGTTATTTCTCACTTTTTTGTTTGCACCCTTAATGCCAAAGGTCAACCTCACAGCTTTCCCTCTCACACCAGTAACCAACATCCCTCAGCAGAACAACCACAGCCAGAAGTGTGTATGCTGTGGGGAGACACACCTCCCCCAGCACGAGGTTATGGATGCATGGGAGAAGTTTGTCCCTATGTTCAGAGCCAGTGTGGATATCAAAAATCAGCTCTGTGCTGGTTTTGCGTTCCTTGATGTCACCTGGAAAAAACCAAAGCAGAATTCTCAAATGTGGGGTTCACTTAGCAAAGGGGAGGATTATGAGCTGCAGTTGAGGGTGCTACATGGAGCTGCTCCCCATAGCAGGGCTCTGCTGAAGCCAAGACGTGGATGGATCCAATGGTTAGGTCAGCATGGTGACGGGAACTAAGGGAGGACAGCACTCCTGTCTGCACCTGACCACTGTGTTCAACCACTTCCAGCATCTCCCCCTCTTCTCTGGAGGCTGCTCACACTCACAGAGGAAGCACTGGGAGCCCAAAGGGAGTCCTTTTTGACAGGAAGGGACAAGCTTCCTTACATTTCTGTGCAAGGTCATTGCCACCAACACATTTTTTCTTGCAGCCCTTCATGCCTAAGGCTCCTGGGGCTTATCTGCAGAGCAGCTGTGGGGGACTTCCCATCTCCTGGGAGGCTTTTGTCTCCTGCTCAGAAAAGGCAGCAAAAGTCAGACCCTTCTCCTTCTCTGTGTGTTTTCTGCAAATGAAAAATGGAAAAGGAAATGAGCTCACTTCAGCGCTATCAGTCACAGAGTTTTAAAGTGAAACTACCTCACAACATGGGATGTTGTCAGCACTCATACTAAATCTGTTGTCAGACTAGTGATGAGTCAAGTGGTCCCTCTGCCTTCACAGTTGGTTGCCACCCTGACAGCTTTCACCAAGACACAGTTTCAGCCTCTGTCACTTCTCAGCCAGCACAGCCCACAAAGGGACCTCTTGTGTAGAGGTTTCACACTGCCACAATGCAGCACGCAGATCCTGAAATGGAAATGGTCCAGCCTCCCCCAGCAATATTCTGGTGGCTGGAGGCTGCTCACCACCACACCCTAAAATGGATACATATTGGCAGGCTCTGTGTGTGTGTGTGTGTGTGTATGTGTTGGGGAACAACCTGCTCCTATAGTCCTGCCAGATCCTGGGGTCTGGACTGTGGTGATCTACTCACAATAAAGTCTCATGCTTTTGTGCCTTTTTTTTCCTAAACAGACATTTTGAAGAGAAACCTAAATCGTATTCTCATTTTTTTCTTTGCTACAGCAAAGCCATGGCTTCAAGATCCACAACCAAACACACCAAATGGCTTAATCACTAGCAATTCAAATTGTAGAGGAGATCCTGTACTTATAATATTGAACATACCACCTGCCTTTTTCAAATGTATAGTTCTAATCTTTAGAGTGAATAAAATATCAAAACACTTTTTAAAGCCCTAAAAAAATCAAGGGAGAATGTTTCCCAAAAGATACCATATTCTACTTTGGTTCAGTCCCTGCATTCTCTTATTAAATCTTTTCACCTTTTGCTCTAAATTTAGACAATCACAGAATCACAGAAATATTTGGGTTGGAAGGGACCTTAAAGATCTTGTTCCAACCCCTCTGCCATGTGAAGGGACACCTCCCAACAGACCAGGTTGCCCAGAACCCCATTAAACCTAGTCTTGAACACTCCCAGGGATGGGGCACCCACAGCTTCTCTGGGCAACCTGTGCCAGTGCCTCACCACCGTCACAGTAAAGAATTTCTTCCTGATATCTCATCTAACCCCCCCCTATTTCATTTTGAAGCCATTCCCCCTTGTCCTGTCACTACATGCCCCAGTAAAAAGTCCCCCTCCGTTGTTGTCAGCTCCCTTCAGCTACTGGAAGGCCACAGTTAGGTCACCCCTAAGCCTTCTCTGCTCCAGACGGAACAATTCCATCTCTCTCAGCCTCTCCTCATAGGAGAGGTGCTCCATCTAAAACCTTTTCCACTTTAAGTCTGTTTTGTGGGATTTAGGGGCACTAAGGGATACTTTATCCAAACAGAGATTGTTCAAACAAGGCACTTCCAAAACCCAGCTCAAAGAAATCATTGTTCACAATAGTCTGAAAATCCCCTGCCCATGCAAAATAGTACCTGTCCCACCTGGAGAGCTTTGGAAAGGTACAGGAGAGACATGGCAGTACTGAGGCACTGGGTCTGTGCTAGACTGGGAATCCCAGATCACCATGCTGGTGTTCAGAAAAGCTTGCTTGTATTCTCTAATTCTCCTGTTAGACTTCACTGATTCACAGCAAGTCAGCAATAACGAGCCCTGTGGGGGTTACCAGGTTGCAAGGCAGTGGCATGCCAGCAAAGCAGCAACTGTCTCACAAATGGGATTTCCCTTTTTTTTTTCCAACCCCACGCCTGCTGCATTGACTATACACAAAATTTATGACAAAATGTGGGGGAGGTGCAGGAAACAAGGGAACCAGGAAAACAAGGGAGCCGTAATCTGAAAGAGATCTGGCAGAGCAGCAAGCAATGAAGAATTTCAGAAATGGAGCACATTCACATTCTCAGCAAAGATAGCAAGACAGAAAACAGCCGTAGTCACTGTCCAAGGGAGGACCTCAGCAAAACCCCAGAAGTAATGGTGCAGCTGTGCTAACACTATGCCTGGCGTTTGCATAGACACCTACACATATGGAGGAGAGCTCTTCAGCAAATACTAGCCTGATAAACAGCGATCAACACCAAAATTTACTTTACAACCCCTACTTCTGGAGAGCAGTTGCAAAGACTGGCTTTTATGAGGGTGCTGTCAGCTTCACAGAGGCTAAAACCCACTTAAACAAAGTACTTAGTGAATCTTTCCATCTCTTACAACCTTTTTAGAAAGCTAGAAAATTTTTCGGTGACTACCAAGGGGCTGAATTGGGAATGACCTTACCAGGAGCCACCGGTAGGGGCTCTGCTTTCGACTTTCACAGAAAATTCAGCTCACCAGATAATCTGCTCCACCTAATTTAGAACTGATCTTAGCCTAAAACCAGGAGACTTATGTCAACCAAGGTTCCTCACAAATACTCCTTGATTAAAGAGCATGGTCTTTAATCATCATTAGACCATACTCTCTAACACTCTAACGCAGCTACATCAAGGAGTGTCTCTGCTGTTCAACCCCATCCTCAACCAAATGCTACTGCTCTCAGCAGG
>NW_008235809.1:859498-863745 GCF_000691975.1 Corvus brachyrhynchos | reverse complement strand
GCTCGGATGGGCCCAGATCAGACACATGTGAGTCACCTTTCAGTAGCATCTTGCAAGTAATGAATTAGTGCTGCCTGCTTCGCACAGAGGTGGTCAGAGAGGAAAAGGTGTGTGTTTATCCCTCTACCAGTGTCAGAGCACTGTAATATATGAGCAACCATACAGTTCACCTTTTGCTAAGAAAATTATGTGTTTAAGCTTTCAAGGGAAGCAGGCAAGAGAGAACAGCATAGGAAGGACAGTCTAAGAATTAATTGTGGGGCTTTAGGTAACATCTGAACAGCAGATGAGATCTGCGCAAGTGGGGTTGTACCCCAGCAGTGTATGGGCAGCTCTCCCTAGTTTCTTTTCCTGGGTGGTATGGGATCATATTGTCAAATCAAAGTCAAATTAGCTGTAGTATTTCACTTAACTACTGAAAGCTGCATTAACCTTTTCCCTCACCATAGTGGAGGTGTCAGCAGCACAGCAGTAGCTGCTGGAGGCCAAAGCTTTACTGCAGTTGCCACCAGAATATTGTAGAAACAGAACAAGGCCATTTCCATGAAAAGTGAGGTTGAGATTAATGCTTAAGGCTGGAGGATTTAGGAAGCTTTACTTGTAACAGTGAGGGAGATTCCTGGAAGGAAGGTGCTGGAGAAGAGCAAACCAGAAAATTAGAGTGATTTAAGAAGAATTTAAAAAACCCCAGCCAAACAAACCAAAAAAAAACCCCACAAAAATCAAACCAAAAAAACTTATCAGCGGCTCTCATCACTCTCTCTTGACACGGCCTATGGCCACATGCCACTGCACTTTCCTGAAATGACCTTGGTTTGTGCTCCTGACAATAGAGCCAGTTTCCTGCTTGGGTGCAGAGACACACAAGGATCAACAGGAACCGTCAACTCTGCGGTCTGCAGAAACAGGAAAAGGGAGACAGAAAAACAAGCAGCTTCTCAGTTAACAGAAGACCTGTCAACACCAGTCTTGGGAAGATGAGAAGATAACTCCAATGATGAAACAGTACCAGAGATTCTTTTAAGATCTTACAGGGAGGTACAGAAACAGCTTGAAAATGATTCAGCACAAATAAGTGAGTTCAGAGAAAAAACACCTAGTTTCCTTTCTCTCCCATTCTTGATTTCGTTTCTGCAACCTTCGATTTCCTTTTAGCAAGCCTGCCCACTGTTGTTATGTGTGGTGAGAATATGTCACATGCTGTCTTTCAGTGACATGTTACTGATAAAACCACATCATCGAGACACCGGTGAAGCTTGGGGCACATTATCTGAAGATGATCTTCTCTTCTCAGCTGTGTAATTGCAATAACTTTAAATGAATTAAACAGAAATAAACAAATATTAAACAGAAATAAACTGGAAGGCTGTTCCAGATGGGCAGCGCTCCTTGGGCTGCTGCTTTGCTCCCTGTCATAGCTGTGCTCACCTGGGGACCTGTGTGTGGCTCAGTGTGGCCACAGCAAGAAACAGCTTTTGTGGCTGCTCAGGCAGAGCAGCTTCCCAGGGACCTGTGCTTTCCACAGATAAATTTCTTTTTTTAAGGGAAATGAAAGAAGAAAACGTCAGAGCTCACTGGTGGCTTTTGAAACCACAATCGACTTCTTTTCGCTCAGCCCCTGTTGCACAATACTATAATTAGCAGCAGCCCCACCGTGTGCTGTTCCTGCCAAAATGGGCTGTGATTTACACATCAGTAACTCCCTCACACACCAGTAACACCCTGTGAGGATGTGGGCAAGATCTGGAACCTGAATCAATTCCCATCTAAACAGAAGTGGGTCTCCCTGTGTTACACCACTGCACTCAGATACATGGCTCTGACTGCAGCAAGGGGGAGACGAGCACTTCAGGTACTCAGGCTCACAGGCTGGTCTATTAACCCATTTTGTATGCTTTTTATTACCTTTTTTCCTTTTTTATTACCTTGTATCCTTTATTACCTATTACCCGATTTTTATTACCTTTATCACTATTTTAAAATAAAACAAAGAAAATAAATGAATGCCCTCAACTTGACTATCCCACTGGTTTGTGCCCAGCTGTCCTGATAGGAAAGTCTCTTCCACGTATGCCCAAAAGAAGGGACCATCTCTTCGTGTGACTGCAGGGGTATAGCGAAAAGCTGCCTTTAAAGTTATCTGCCTTCAGGGTGAGGAAGTGTTGCTGAGCAGGACAGGATTGAGGTTAATTTGGTTTTGGCCTCGCTGGAGGAAAAGTAATTTAAATAATTTGCCCATGTATTTGGTCTGTCTGCAGATTCACAAAGCAGAACAAGCCACAGGCTATACCTGGCTCTGTCCAAACATGCAAAACAAATGAGCCAAGTCACACACATGTGCCAGCAGCTCAAGAGACCAGTGTGACCTCATAGCTTGAGTTTGTGGGCACTTTCCCTGCACTGGGCACTGCTGAGCACTGAGTGGGGCAGGAGGGTCATGTGGGGGTCTCAGTAAGGGCTCCAGCCCCCTGTGCTGACATTCTGGAGAGGCTGCCATGATTTGTGGAGCAGCTGTCAGACTGTGGTGTGAGATGCAGCCCCGGGCATCACATGCTGCAGACCACCACACCTCTGCCCCAAGGGATGACGTGTCATGCAGACATCCTCCTGACCTGTTTACCTGCCTTCCCACCACCTAAAACCCAATAAACTTGTTTTGAAGAAACAGTTTCTTATGTAACAGGAATGACTGTCAAAGGCCAGCCCTGCCTGAATAGGGCTGAGTTACTAACAGGCACATTCATACAGCCAAAGAGACCCTAAACACATCGGGTCAAGGAAATAAGCCTACATGCCATATAGGTTATATACCAGCTGAGAGACAAAGGCAATACATTCTCAAAAACGTGAGAAACTTCTCTGTGGCCAACCTAAGCTGCTCTGACATGAGGTCACAATCTGGCAGGGTGTGCTGTGTGGTGCTGAGAGAGGTGGTCCACTGTTTCGGGAATGGCCTTGCAAAAGCCTCATCCAGCTATAACTTTCATTTAGCCATCTTGCTCTGAGAAATGCCCTGTCCGTGAGCTGGCACCACTGCCCCTCCTACATGCCAGCCCTGCAGCACCACTGTCCCAGCTGCCTCCTGTCGGGCACCGAGGGGGCTGAGGTTTCCTACACAGTGAGAGAAATCAGCCGTGTTTAAGCATGCCATCATTCTGGGACATAGCAGGGAAAAGGGTATCTGCACTGAGCCGGTGAGTGATTCCCCTTTTAATGGAACTTCAAAGTCACCAGCATTTCCAGACAATTTCAGAGGCTCCTACCCCATAGAATGGAGCTTCTCAACATGCTCTTGTGGGTCTGTATTACACTATGACATCTTAAGTTGTGTTTTGATGGGAGAGGTAGTAATTTAGTGACTTTCAGACACAAGTCAGTTCGTTGTTATGTCTGACCCATCTGTGTTTTCTTTACATCAAGCAGTTTTCATTTTCCCCTAAAAGCAGAAGTCCATGCCATGTGTCACAACATGAAGTATCAACTCTCTCTGAGACAGGAGGCAGAGGAGCGATCCATTTATCACTGGCAACTCTCCCAACATTGTGCAACAATCACAAAAACATGAGCATGACTTTGTTCCAGCTCTTGTTTCTTGCAAAAAGCACTGTCTAAAATTACAGCAAGCACAGGTAAGTGTGCCCTGGCATGTGTCAGCCAGAGCCATGCTGAGCAGGCATTACACTGCCACAGGGAAGAACCAGCAATGGGATGGTGGCCCCAAGTTGCCCAGGGCTGGTTTGAGGGCAAGGTCACCTTGAATAGAAAGAAGGTTTAGAGAATTGGGGTTGCTCGGCCTGATGAAAGGAGGCTCCAGCCTTCCAGTACCTGAATGGGCCTATAAGAAAGATTGGGACAGACTTTTTAGAGGGGCCTTTTGCAACAGGACAAAGGGAATGATTTAAACTAAAGGTGCATTAATTAGATTAGCTATAAGGAAGAAGCTTTTTATTTGTATGGCGAAATACTGGCACAGGTTGCCCAGAGAGGTGGTGGATGTTCCATCCTGGGAAACATCCAAGGTCAGGTTGGGTGGGACTTAGAGCAAGCTAATCTAGTTTAAGATCCTTCTGTCTTTGTGGCTACAACCAGCAAAAAAAAGTGGCTGGTCTAGATGACCTTCAAGAGGTGCCTTCCAAATCAAACTATTCTATGCTTCTGTGATAATAACACACCCTATCCCTTTCTTCTGCTTGCCCAAGCACTCGCCACCCCTCCACTTCTTCCTCAGCATGATCGAAAACCTGTCC
>NW_008235809.1:853452-858778 GCF_000691975.1 Corvus brachyrhynchos | reverse complement strand
TGGGGTGTGCTTCACGTTGAGGAAAAAGTAAAATATTGAAGTACCGTAGTACCGTAGTACCGTAGCACCGTAGTACATGAGGATCTCATGAAAGCGATAACCACACGCGTTTCCGCAGGGCGCGAGGCGGCGGCGGAGGAGTGCGCCCTGGAGCTGGCCCGCATCGGCGACAGGTGGGACCTGCGGCAGAGGATCCTGAACCTGCTCGCCAAGTTGTTCTGCCCCGGAACGTGGGCTGCCCACGGACACGGCGAGGGGAACGGAGGAGAATCTTGGCTTTGTGGGTTTGGAAGAAGAGGCTCCACAGACAGTGGGAGATGAAGAAACCTCAAATCTGGTTGCATTGTATTGAGCTGCCCGTAGCCGCTGGAGGATGGCTATCGCATGATTTGTCTGAAGAATGTTACAGCAATATTGGCGTATGAATGCCAGGTGGGAAATAAAGATAACGACGGGCAGAGCCTCTCAACCGTGCAGCAGTGACTTAGGGCAAGCCGGTGACATGGGGAGATTTGGGGCAAGACTGAACTTGTCCTTCACCATGGTCTGAGAAGACTTTCAGGAATGCGGTTACCCCAGTCACCCTCTGGTCCTCATGTCCCATAACCCTGTTTCACCAAGGAGTTCGGGCCACCTCCTGGATGAAGCCAAAAAAAGTGTCAGTGTGTTGGAACTTGGGATCACATACCACACAGGAAAAGCCAGTTGCTGGATTTTTGACTGCTCCTCTTTTCTAAAGCATGGATCCTGCTGGACAGCGATCTGGTGGCGGGACGTAAAATTTATTAAAGTAAACCACTATCTTTATTGAAAAGTTCTTTGTTGCAGGATGTTGCTTTGCAGACTAAAAGTTGTAATTCTATGAATTAACACAGTGTTGCATAGTTCTAGCCTATATAAATATATAGTATAAGTTTACATATATATATATAGTATACGTAAAATATAAACGTGTGCACCGCTAGTGTATGTCATGAGTATTTAACAGAACTATTAATCGAAAGCTGTTTGTTTAGTCTCAAAACACAGTACGAAAAAATGTTCAAAACATGACAAAACTCAATATAAAAAGGTATATAAACGAAAAAAACCTATAATATTTTCTGATGATAAAGGAAATAAATCATGCTTCAGAGAGGGAAGCATATTTTAGCATTATATAAGATATATATCTGAATATATATTACACAAACACAGATATTGAGGTAATTGTGGTGGAAGGATTCTTTCAATATTACAAAGAATTTCTTGATAACGGTACAGTTCTGCTGTGTCTTTATAAGTAACAAAATAGCTTCAATAGAAGTAGATCTTAAAGACGAATCTCAAGTTTTGTTGAGAATGTTATTTATTCAAAGAAAGCAACTACCTCTCTTTGAAGAAATAATATCAATAGAATTGAGTGTTACAGCGGTACGAGAAAGTAGCCTTATGATTGCTAAATTATACTTACAGGCAGAGGTTCTTCCCTTGTACTTTATTTCCATTTCATTTCATGGCCTCCTCATTTCAGTTCCAGAATGGTGAAGCTGCTGCAGCACATCCAGTGGATGGTGATGCACCATCACCACTGAGGAGTTACATGGGTGTAACCCATCTCACTGAGGGGATATTACCTTGGCTGGCTTCAGAGGACCTGAATTAAACATGTTGGTTGCAGTCAAGGCAAACAGTAACTCTACTAGTCAATTCATGCCAGGCTCCATCCTAAACAGTATTTTTCCTGGGTCCAAGATAGCAAAAAAAGGACTGAAGCTGATCCTGTTTCATAGCTACCTCTAGGGTCACTGGTCAGAGTTCCTTCTCTTAACTTGTCTATAAATACATTTGCATTTTATAAGACTGTATAGTTACACTTTCTGTTATTTGTGTCTATTCAAATTTTGTCTTCTCCTTTCTTGTGGTGGATTCCTGTTTGTATTTATAGTTTATTTTTCTGTTATCTCTTCTTAATCTGCCTTTGCAAAATTATCATTACGTAACTCTGGTCACTCTCACAACCAACCGTGTAGGGGATTTACATATTGACACTGACTTCTGTCACTGAGCAGAAGCTGACTGACTTTCCCTTCTTTCCACATGGAAGACTTAACCCCATCCATCCCAGTGGTTTTACCGGGAGCTTTGCTGTTGGCTTGAGCCACATGCATGGTTCCCTTCCCCTCTAAGCTAGCTAGTACCTTTTCAGGGAGAACACAATATTTCAAGAATAGTTGTTATTTATCTTAGTACTGCATAGCAGTGTGTTTGGCTGACATGTACATAGGTCAGTTTTTCAGGTACTAAAAAGTAAATGCAAAGAGTTTCAGATCAGCAGAACACCAGCTCCCAGGCTAAACTTCATCAAAGGCAGCTCCAGCTTCATAAGAAGGGTTGCTATTGTATGTCCTGCAGTTGGTGGAATCTTCATCAAGGACACTGAAAAATGACCATTCCTGTCTGGAACTCTCAGGAAAATTCAGCATTAGCAGTCACATTAGTAGCTGAAAAGTATGTGAATAAAACTGTTCTGTTCAATGTATGCTGCTTGGAAATTCAACAGGAAATAAGGTGTGGATTTGTAGAGCCCACCCAGTTCTTCAGGATGTAGCACATATGAATATTACAAAAGAAAAAGTATACTCATAAATGCATTGTCATGGGGATATCCAAGTTTAGTGTTAGCACACTATTTGTCTGCCTAGAAATGCAAAGACTATTTGCTTTTTTTGCAATGTTTTAGGTGTTTCGGTGCATTGTTAAGAATGGTAGTGTTCAACTGGAACTCAGGAAAAAGACACAGATGCAAGAGGTCAGTGCCAGTACATGACCAAGCACTTGCTGATGTTCACCCTAGATTTGTTGCTTCTGGGAAGGATCTACTTTATGACTTTATCAATGTGAGTTTGTTTTCCTTAAGGCCTGTTCTGGATGTGTGCCAGATGTGTTGCTGTATGCCTCACGCACGTATGTCTTGAATTCTTGCTAAGATAATAAATACAAAGTGTTTAGAAGAAAAATGAGTTACAAAAGTTGCTGTAACTCGAGTTTTCTTTTGTGGACTGTAAATGTATGATTATATTATGCAAATTCCTTCCATGCTTCCATGTCAGCAGGGCAAAACCACCAGGGCAAGAGTAGAGTGCCAGCAGGTTTGCTTTTGGAGATTAGGCTTTGACTTCTGCCTTTAAGATGAACGAGGCATAACCATGACCTTGAACTTCGAAATGAGACACCTATTCTGGTATTTTTTGTTAATTACTGGCGGCGGAATATTTGGGTGATATTGGGGGTCCATTATTTCTGCCAGAGTAGCTGCAGCTTTGAAAAGGAGTGTCCCTAGTAAAGGACAGACATCCAAGTTTAGGGGTTTGTCTAAGATGCAGGCAGAAAGGGATACAGTGTTTTGTCAGGCAAATTTTTACTTCCTCCAAAGTTTGAAGCTGGAGTTCTGGAAGAGTGGGAAATGATGCTGCTTAGCACAAGGGGAATACCAGAGGGATAGTGCAGAGCACATTCTTCTTCCCTAAATCTGGGACCCAAAGATGTGTCTGTGCAGACCAGAGCCTGAGGTCCTCACCTGCTATGCCAAGCACATCAGCAGCTGACTCACTGCGCTGCTTTTCCCCAGCTTCACAGGCAGGGAGCACCATGCCTGTGGCTCATATTCCCAGTGCAAGGAGGACTAAGATCTTCTGGGCCAAAGGCTCTTGTTTCTAACAACCAGAAAAAAACCCAAAGAGACGCAACTCTCTGTTCTTCTCCACTTAGTCACCAGCAGAAGCCTGGAAGATTTTTACTTTGGAGGGCATCGGTGAAGTGGTCCTGAGAAGGCCCATCAGCCTGGTGAAAAGTACTACCACAGCTACTGCACAGAGATCTGGTTTTGTAAAGCTTCAGCAGCAAATCATACTAGTGTGACTCATCAGACTTGTGAAAACATCCAGACATTCTCACCTGCTTCCCACTGGAGTCTGGCCTCTCTCCAGCCCTCCAGAGCGGTGTCCAGTCACCTACGTAGCATAATGCTTGTGACCTGCTCCTCCCTAAAGGGCAGGAGAAAAAAAAAATCCTATCACTGGGGCATGGCATTGCAATCTGAATGCACTTGACTCACCCACAAGCACCTGATACCAAAAACCCACAACAAACCCACCTGTTGAAGAAAACTGACAGAGTTGCCACCCTGGAATGCTCTCCATTTAGCACAGCACCTGGCTGGACAACAAGTGCAGCCCTGGGTCATGTTTGCACTGCGGTCCCCTAGGTGAAGACCAGCCTGGCCCCCTCAGCCAGCTCATGCCTTCACACCTGAGACCGGATGCACAAGTGGAATTTCTCAAACGAAGCGCCAGACAAGGAGATACTTCCTTCCTCTTCCCCTCATGGGATGTTTTTATAAATCAACTGAAAAACAATGTCTCATATGCTGGTCATTATTTTTAGCACACACTGCTAGATGGGACTAACTTTTATCACTTTCCTCCCATTAACACAAGAGGGTGTGAGGGCATTATGTGCATCCATGGAGGCGTAAGGAGGTCAGACAGGAAGGGCTGGGGATATGATGTGTTGCCTTTCAGTCTGTCAGGGTGTCCCCTGAAGCAGGGGACTGTCTGATGGTGGGACCGTCAGTGAGCAATAGTCCCAAAAGCTATTACAGCTGTAAACAAGGGTCCTCACCCAAGTGCGTCAGGACATTGTCTGGCCCACGTAACAAACGGGCCACACCAAGGCTGCCCTGCCTTCTCACGCATGGGCTCTTTGCAATGCAATTCTCACCAGCCTTCTGAAAGCGTGGAGGTTGGTGTCACTCCTTTAGCAACAGGAGATATCCCATGAAATAGCAGTGACTGGAAATGAAACAGTTTCAGCTATTTCATCTTCAGCCATTTCATCTTTGGTGGCTTTCGTGTCATTCCCTCCTGCCCATGAAAGGATGGTGGGAGCACCACTAGGCTCAGAGGCTCAGCTCCTCCATGCCATGGTCATCACTTGAAGGGGCAAGGCACCTTTTTGTAGTGGACAGGCCAGCTTGAAAAAACAATTACTTTCAGCAGCACCAAATAAGACCAATCCTAGGATGCTGGCACTTCCTCCCTCAGCTCCTGGGGCCTAGCTGGGATCACAGCCCCCTACTGCACGGCAGAAATTCAAGCAGCATTCTGCTTCCACCTTCTCCTTCGTGCTCCTGACAGGGATGTGACAAAGCTGCAACAAAGGCAGGAGGCCACAGTCATGTCTACCCTGCTCAGGATCAGGAATTAGGGAGGCAGTTTTCTCACAAGAGCAGCTGGACATTGGACATTCCCCAGCACCACCATAGCGCATCAAGGAAATGGCTTTG
>NW_008235809.1:851646-853437 GCF_000691975.1 Corvus brachyrhynchos | reverse complement strand
AGGTAGGGAAAAATCCAAGGAATTTCAGCACCAGGTAACTTGTTTGCTCAGGGCAACGGTATCAGACTGATTCAGCTGCACAGAGGGGTGAGGCCTGCACATATGGAACTATCGGTGGAAAGGCAGGAAGTTCTGGGTTTAGTGTTGACTAACTTCAGAAAATACCCTGACTGACAGAAAATATCCTTCTGGTCACAGCTTTACACACTATGGGATGGAAGGGCAACTCCTTGTTTTAGGGAATGATGTATACTTGCATCAAAGGTTCCTTCATATGATCATTAAAAGTGAAGGATTTTTTAAAAAGGAAAACAACTTAATTATTGCAGTCATTATTAATTTGTGAAGTTTTTAGCTGGGTCAAGTGCTTTAATAAACACAGCTACATGAAAGAGGAAGTCATGTCTGGATTTCCCTATAAACAGAGTCCAAAACAGGCTTACTAAAGGCTGATTGAGACAGTCTGGTAACATCCATGCATCTACTGTTATGAGGCTGCTGGACACAGGAAGGAGGTACTGCAAAAGCAGTTACACAACCCAGTATTGCATAGAAAGGAAAATATCAAGCACCCAAATGCTGGACCAAAAATCTCCCAGCACCAGTCAAGGGCCAGGGACTGGTAGCACAGAGGCAGCAGGGTGGACATGTCCCCCCTGCAGCCATGGCTGGCTCTGTGGCTGACCCTGCATGGCCATGGGCACCAGGAAGTGCAGCCCAGGGCTGTGGTCTGGGAAGGTTTGACTTCCTCTTGTCATTGCAGTGATGTGCTACCCTGTGGCATCACCTCCCTCTGTTCATGAGTGTTATACCCAGCCAGCACCTGCCCTGCTCCTGGGTGGCCTGTGGGAACCTTCTCTCTCCCCAAGGGCTCTCCTTCATAGCATCCCTGCGAGGGGACAGTGACCTTTAGCCTCTGGTCAAATGTGGTAAAGTGGCATTTTTGATACATTCCTGGAAACAGAGATGAAGGAACAGACACACCAGAATCACAGACCCTATTCAGACAGCATTCAGTGATGCCAACAGGGAGCAGAAGAGCAGCAAAGCTGTAAAAAAATGAGAAATGAAATGGAACTTTTTAGGTAGAATCACATTTCAAATTCCTCATTTGCCCATGCCCTAAGGCTTTCACAACTGAGAGAATAAAAATTTTCTAGTACTTCACATGTCTTGGTGGATAAATGAAGTCACATGTACTAATCCATTTACAGATTAACTTCATTGTGTCTTCTTGCTTTTGTATTCCTCTTAGCTACTGACTGTGGCAATTAAGATTTCAATTAAAGATATTCAAGACTAATCTTACAAGAGCCATGCTGCTTGGAGGTTTGAGCCCTGCTGACCCCCCCTCAGCCCACATGTTGGAGAAATCAGAAGAAGAGACAGGAAGATGGATACAGGGGATGCACTGAAAGAGAGGAGAGAAGCTGGGCTGGCCCAGCACTGGTGACAGCAGGGGGGAGCAAAAAGGCAGAGGAAATTATGATTGAAAACGTCTTCTTCCTTTTCCCTGTGCAGCCCTGGGGGAGAAGCCAGGCTCCAGCTGGGCACAGATGTGCTGAACCAAGCGCAAGGGGACTGCACACACCATCCCACACCTTCTCATCCATCTCCTTCCCATTCTGCTGGCTTTATGCCTTGCACAGTCTCACTGCACAACAGCACAGACGGCAGCACCCCTCGTCATCATGGCTGTGTGCAAGGGAGAGGGATGGGGAAAAAAGGGTCCCAAGACAGATGCAAGACTGGGATACCACAAAACTCCTTTTCCCCTCCAGCCCGGGAAAG
>NW_008235809.1:842898-851618 GCF_000691975.1 Corvus brachyrhynchos | reverse complement strand
ACACTGGCCTTTCCCACAGGATGAGTCAGCAGAAGCTGTGGTCTTATCCCTCCTCATGAGGTACTTGCTCGCTTGCACCCTTGCAGCGTGGCATCCAGAAACGGAAACCGAAAGCACACACAGCGGCTTCTGGGGCACAATCCTGGGGATGACGGAAATGTCCTCTGCACCACTGGCATAGGAGAGCAAACGCCTCCCTTCCCATTGCACAAAACCTCACCTGGCCTTTTTGGGCAGCACTGTGCACAGGAGGAACTAGTGAGGTTTGCCAGGTCTGGCACAAGACCCAGACAAGTGCCACGGGTACACCAAGGGAAGGTTAGGACTGCCCTGTGCCATGAGGGAGCGCTGCTCCAAGTGCCCAACCCAGCAGGCGAACACAGAGCAATGCACATGAGCCCGCAGTGTAAACACGCAAAGCCGCCAGCCCCTTCCTCCAGCTCAGCCTTCCCCGCAGTAACCAGCTGACGTGTCTGTGTGCTGCCAGGCAGCACGCGATTTTGGGCACCTCTGGCATTCCCCACATCAGAGCAGCTGAGAGGAGAGCTTTCTCGGCTGGCTCATCTTCCCATGAGGAAGGCTTGCTTTGACCTGCTGTGCAGTGACTGTGAAGTGACTTGTGTCTAAGAGAGTGGCCCACTTGATGCAAACCTCCCCAGTTTGGAGGCTGTGGTCTCCACCTCCCACCAGGAGCTGCACTTCAACTCCACTCCACCCACAGAGAGTCTTCATCCCAGCCTGTTCCACCAGCTCACTGTGGCTTTGAAGGGAATTTTATCCACAGAGTAGGTGGGAAACTAGAACAAATACCAGATTAGGAATAGTTGTGTAAAATCATTCTCTCCACATCTAACCCATTCCCTTACACGGTCTGGGCAGGAGGTACAGTTTATAAGGAACATGCTCCAGGAGACTGCTGCTTTGATGAAAACTCCACATTTTCCTAGAACAGGGACAGAAAAAACCAAGATACCAAAGCAGGTTCTACAAATTACCTTGTACCACTTCTTAAATGCCTTCGTCCTCTTCACACTGAATGGCAGTTCTTACGAGTGCACTATTTTAGTTCTACCTTAGATGCACACCTGGACATCATTTACACAAAGTCTTTGACTGCTCTCCCTGACATCCGTGTCCCTGTGATGCCAGTTCCAACTGTAGACCAGACAGACTCTGGCATAACAAAATTAAATATCTAGAGGAGTACTAAGGATACCATTTATTTTCAAAATCACTAAAAAACCCAAGCAAAACAGTTTATGCTGATACAGATTCACAGAGAAGAGACAGAAATCAAAAAATGTACAATCTATTTCATGTTATTGCACTGACTTTTTTATAATATACAAGGCATATTAAACAGTTTTCATTAAAAGAAGTTTTATTTATATAAATAAAAGTGTAAATATACAATATCATACAATAAGTGTATCAGACTAACACACAAAATCTACCTACAGTGGGATCCCCATTTTTCTCATGAGCTAGTCTACTCTTCATCAATATTTTCACTTGTACATTTACATAACCTAAACATAGAAACAGGTAAACATTCCCATCTGGGAACACTTCCTTCAGAATTTGACAAGAACCACTGCAGAACATTAACCAGGGTTAATTTTACGTGAGGGTCATTAGGAAATATCACTTAACAGTTTCTTAATACTTATCTGTCCTTCTACTATTTTTTTTTTGCGAGAAAATGATCAAATGTTTTTCCCTCCCTAATCTCAAGAGTTTTCAATACAGATGCAGTCCCTACAGAAGCTGGAAAGAGCTTCCAGGTACAAAAGGCTGCAGAATCTCACAGCAGCATCTCACTGCTCTCATATCCATGATGTGCACCTTTAGCTGCCCCAGGCCTGGATGCACCAAAGCCCTCTACTAAACCTTCTCCATCTAGGAGCAAACTCCCCTTGTCTGGAATGCCTTCAGCTCCCTGGTGAAGAAGTGCATAATTTCATCATGCTTATTTGGTCTTCTAAGATGCAGCTGCCAAGTCTCTGGGGGAGTCACTGCTCTCCCAGAGTTTGGCCAACACTCCTGCAGGGTGAAGAATCACCATGGGGACTGATATGCAAACAGCAAGGCCAAAAATGGTCGTGATCCTACTGAATACTGATGAACTAATGCAACGCCTTCCATCATTTTAGTGCAACCAGGCTCTCAGAAAAACAACATTTACTTTGCCAGGTGTGTAACCAAAAGCTTACTACATCTGCTTGGTCTACCCATCTTGTCTGTAATAAAGCAGACACCCATACTGCATAAATTCTGGAGCTTTTTCAGGGAATGTCACCCCAAGAGAGATGTCAGGAAATGCTACTGAAATCATACCAACATCTGTGAAGATGTTGTTCTTTCACAAGGAAAAAAAAAGTTATTTTCAGGAACGGAAACAATCAGGGTTAAATACAATTCTTTTGCTTGCTCTAACGTTAGTAGAGAAGTGTTATCATTCTACTCATAGTAACTATTATCAGATTTTAAACATTAAACCTATCTTTTAAATTATAGCCATTACTGAATCACACACAAAAATCCCCATTTCTGTTTGCTGTTACTCAGCCAACACTTATCTACGTGCATGTAAAATAAAATACTGAACAGTATCTGATTACTGAAAAAAAAGCCTTCTAAATCACTCACAATGAACAGTACCTGCAAATAAGCATCTGAAAATATCCACCACGTATCATCTTAAGACACCTCAAATTAACTTTAATTTACAAAATGAAGACTTTACCTTTGAGCTCACACTGGTTTAGGAGTGAGGGAGACATATGCCTCCCTGCGATGGAACCTCCAAAATTTTAGACTGCGGACTGAAAAAAATGCCATTTACCTAAAACACAGCTGTGATTTACTACACTGAAGTAGCAAAAAGTCAGTACTGCACTTGCACGTATTATACGTATACAGGTATGCATTCACTACGCTGCATTAAATTCCACATGCATTTTATGTATCTATTATACACTCTATTACAGTCGGATTTTGGTCATTCCTGAACAAGGCCTCACCATTCAGTTGTCATTGCCAAATTATTTTCTCCCTGTTTTTCAGCAAATATGCAGGGGTAACCTCTTCTATCCTATCACAGGCCTGGATCTCAGTGTGGTCCTCCAGCCCTAAGAGCTGCATCCTCCTGAAGCCTCTTCCACCACAGAGGTGACCGGAGGCACGGACCAGTCCTGATAGAGTGGCTGAGCTTTGGGTTCATAGGGGACCCAACTCCACAGTCACCTCACAGCACTGAATCTGAATTAGTTTCAGCAGAAATCCTGCAGGCAAAGGAGCTGTTGGACTACGTACAGTATTGCCTTTCCTGTAACCAAAAGCTGCATCTCTCCCTGGATTCACATGCTAATATGTCACTGAAAAAGAATTAAACCTATTCATTAATTTTTAGGCAAACATTGCACAGCTTTTCTGTTCATCTGGTCTCAGGTTGCCTCACAGAACTGAATTTTCTTCTGCTCATCATGAGCTGCAGTCTAATGAAGCTGTCACAGAAATGAACCGAAGCGAGTGCTCCACTAACCTGGAAGCAATTGCTTCAAGCACTGCTGAATAAATGTAAATAAACTGAACTACAGTATGATCTTGGCGTAGGGCCAAGTGACAAGCCCAGACCTTTTTGTAACAGCTATGCAGTGTCTTGGCTCACTAGAAACAGAGGCAGCACTTCAGACTTGGACTGGTTCCAGGCTGAGAGCTCTTCATCCTGGGCATGTTGGCTGCAAGCAGTCTCCAGCCTGATGTGATGAACGACCTGAGCACTGTGGAACAAACAACTTGTTCTCAGCTGATAAGGACACTGGCCCATTTCCTCCTGTATGTATTTTATGTTGTTTAGCTATCCCAGATGTAGGAAGAGAAATAACAGAGTCTAATCTCTTGCACCCATACACTCTCCTCCCAGCACAGCAGACTAAGCGGCATGGCCTGCTACTGATACCTCTTCTGCGAGTAGAGGTGAGAAAATCCAAACTAAGCTCCTGTGGCATTGCAACCCTTTCTCTTTTGCTGTACCCAACACCATGATTTTTCCCATCTACACAAACAGTTTTCAGTTTCACCACCCAGAACCCTCAGTATCAGCCCAATCCTGACGCAGTTGGGTGTACTTGCATCATCCACACACATCCTCACTCTCACACAAGCAAAAATAAATACTGGACAGGAGAAAACAAAGAAGACCAATTAAAAGCCACCACAAATATGGCCAGCTCAGATTTAATCTGTTATAATCCCCATTTTTAGATCACCACTTTTCAGCTTGAGTCTTTCAAGTTGGGCGGCCTTAAACCTCTTGAAGACAAATAAAAGCGGCCCAACTTGCAGACGTTCTTAGCGGTCGCTGAAGTCTGTAGGATCTGTAAGTGCTCAGCACTTGAAATTATCCCCCTTTTAAAAATATATATATTTTAAAGGTGCCTAACATTAGAAGCCTAAATTTGAAAATTCAGACCCCAATTTTGTATCGCCCCCATTTTAATCACAACTAACAACTCAGTATACACCTTGCTGGACAATCACCTATTATTTGGACATGATTTTCTTACAGATTTCTACCACATTAACACCAAGTGCTTTCTGATACAAATTGCACCTAGAAGTAGATTCAGGTGTGGTGGATGCTGAGTTAGTTCATTAGTTTTAAGAGGATTTTCAGCTTTGCAATAAAATGCTCTTATTTTAGGCATAGAAGTTGTGCAAAATTATACTCTCTTGTCATGCACTTTTAGCAAAACTTCACTTAGAAGAATAAAGTGAGATTGTTCCAGACATTCTCTTATTACAACAAAAAAAGAGGACCAGACCCTAAGGAAGTGTCCTTAAGACTTATTACAGCTAAGTGATATAGTACAGTCTAAAACCCACCCTTGTCAACAGGATGGCAACCAACAATTTCTACTACCAACACTCTGCAGATACTAAAAATATCAGGGACAGGCACAGTGTTATTTATCTCAGTCAAAATACTTTAAACCAAACCCAGGAGAGGTCTTGAAGTTCTAATAAAACTGCCACATAATACAAAATTGTCTCTAACTTTTGGCTTCCTTCATCCCCAATCATTAAGTGAGATTTGTGAAGCTCATCACACGCTTGCTCAGTGGTTCTCCAAGGCTCTTAGCACCTCTCTGTAAAGCATTAAGACACTTCTGTGTGGCTTTATAAATAAAGACAGCTTTCAGACAGTTCTAAATGGTTTGTCTTAGCAAGTGTGATTAGATGTAGTGCTTCCATCATACTGCAGTTCTGTGTTTTCTGATCAGCAACTGAACAGGCCCCTCTGGCACAGATTTAATGATGTTCCAGGCATCGTAATGCATGAGCCCAAGTAAAGACTTCCCACTAACAGCAAGAATTTCATCTCCAGTTTCTATGTTTCCAGATTGCTCCGCAGCACCACCTAGAAGCAAAAAAGGGTAAAAGTCAGTGTTAAGAGAAAGTGAACCTACAAAAATCTGCTTTCCACTGGGATGAAATACACCGTTTTTTTCCCAACTGCAACAATTTCAATACAAATCACAGCCGTTCAGCTCAGCTCTAGCAACCTACCCCAGGCTGCATCTCACAGAAAAGGTTATTTTAACCAAGATAAAGCCTTGTTCTCCGAGAAGATGTCTGGTTTTGAAGGAAACAACAGAAGTATATTAAATATGCTGAATGTTACTTCTGTAGCTGGAAGAAAATCTGGTTGATAAAATAACCGTGACATGTGGGATGGATGTACTTTCTCAATTTTAGCAGGGTAGTAAGCAGATAATGCAGCAGATTGTAAAACCTGGGATGAACAAGCCAAACACTGGTAGCAAACTTTGGACAAACACCATTCACGGAAAGCTCCTAGAGAGGCGCACACCTTTCACTACTGATGAAATAATATTTTCTGTAATGATAATTAAGCTAACACGAGTCACCAGAGCGAGGGGAAAAGGGCTGTATGTAAGGATGTAAATGAATGAGCTCAAAAATTAAACGTCCTTTACCCAAAGAAGCACTTTCTAAAGAGGGGAAAAACAAACACACACAAGAACTGCTAAGCAATTCAGTAAATACCTGTTTGATTTTTTATCTTGATGAGGGAATAAACCACACATTACTGAAAGGTAATTCTGTAAAAATGCTGTGCACATGCAGTTTCATTGAGAGTTTCAGCTGCCTTCAGAAAGGGCCTTATTTTTCACTAAACTGACACATGACATATGAAAGTCACAGTGTAGTTCTGGGATTTGTTTTCTTTCTATGTATGGCTCATGTAAGTTTAACTACCTGATGACAAACAAAGCACCCAAGACTGGCAGCTTTTGAATACAAATATCTCATATTCTTAGCAAAAACTAATGCTAATATTAAAAAAAAAAAAAGACAAAAATATGGTAAAATTCACAATTGGACATAATGCAGGGCGGTGCTTGAGTACCACACTGATTATATGCACTATGTATTTCTTAGGAAAGAGAACTGGATAAGGCATGAATGTCTCAGACCACTATATAGATGACTGCTGCTGTAGTCTAATGTCTAGAAGAGTGGACAGAGCCATGCTTAGTAAAGCAGATTGCTCCACAAACATTTACTAGCAGATGCAATCCCTAGCCATTCCCAGGAGCGTTTTTTCTTTTAATGACCACTTTGGCCTAGTAAGTGGTAATAAATGAGAGCCACAAAACCCACCCTTGCTTCAAAAAAAACCGCTGAGTACAGTAATTGAAATATCTGTACTTTGCACAGACAAAAGGAAAACTGGGATAACATCCACTGCATGCATGTAGTACCTTTAAATATCCTTTTTACAAGCAAGGGCTTATCTCCAGCAATGGAAGCTTTTCCACCATCGAGACTGAATCCCAAGCCAGCAGAGGTTTTCAATAATTCAACGCAGATGACATCATTCATATCCAGGTTTGGATCTGCAATTGAACATACACAGCATCTTGTTATGCAGACAACAGTAAATTGCAAGTTGTATTTGGTTGGTTTTTGCTTTTGCTGCACTGACAAGACAATTCAGAGTTCAGTTACTCAGACTAGAACAGGCCACCAAGCTTCTCAGAAGTGAATGTGTTCTACTGTAGCTGCGAATGGGAGACAGCACAAAATGCATTTACACACAGAGATATTTTCAGTTTACATGTTCAACAAAACCTGCCAAGGCATCTTTTTTTTGGGCAAAATTATAGCTAGCAAATTTAGCAAATGCTCTAAACATCAACAAAATAACTGAAAAATTACAAAAATAGGGAGTGGAGAGCATTTATTTTCCTTTAATTTGTTCCCTTTGCTTATTCAATGAGCCACATCTTTTTAAGTAACAGGAATGAATGAAATGTTTCATTAAGCAAACATATTCCATTCTCTTAAGCAAAAATCTGTAATCACTTACTAGGGTGAAAAATTGTTTCTAGTTTCCTATCTATGTATTTAATTATAATTAACTGTAGTTGCACCATGCCTCCTACATAGCAGATATTTATGAAATGCAATATTGCTGTAGCTGAAATAAGATACAATTTTGCTTAAGAGGAAATAAATCTGCAGTTTTGGAAAACAGGATCCTCTTTGCTTAGTGTGATGTAATAATTATGCAGTCTGCATTATCACAAATTACTGCTATTGTTATCTCAGACAAGTTTAAACGTTATCTAAAACATCTGGAGATGTCCTTTGCCTGGAAAGGTGGAAAGAGGTTCTGAATAACCCAACACTATTTTGTTTATGAGATCATGTTGCCCCCTAGTGCCTGGACCCAGCAGACATTCTGCATTTGTCAGGGTGCAGGATGTAGGGAGTTTAGGGCAGAGAGGGATTCTGAAGTAATTATACAGATTATATCCACGGGAGCAATTCCAGAAAGGCTGATCCATTAATTAACAGTGTGCTTTCTTCTTTTTTTTTTTTAAGCTGTGTTACAAAGTCATATCATAAAACTCAGTGTAAGCATAAAACAATAGAAACTGCTACAGAAAATAAAACCCTGTGAGAACAGTAATGACTTCAGCCAACAGATTAAAAATAACTTAAGTGGCAGCTCCGTGTCCTGGTTTTGGGGTGGACAGAGCTGAGTGCCTGGTGCTGCCCTGGAGGGCAGGACAAACCCTTGCCAACTCTCTCAGCAGAAAGCTTGTAACTGTGGCCCACTCCCTCCCCCGGACCCTGCAGCAGTGCAGCTCTGGAGCAGGTCATCCCCTGCTCCCAAGCAGCACCATCCAGACAGGTGCTGAAGAAGTCTGGGTCTTAAATCTACAAAAAAATTTCAGAGATCTCTTCCTAAGACCCCAGGTGCAGCCTTTACACCAAAATGCTGTCTTGTTCCTGAACAGGAACTTAATATTCCACTGATACATTACCACTTAAACCATTTATCCCTACTTTCCTACAGGATGGCTGAGTTCAATATGACTTCCATTTACTGCAATATAAAAATAATTTTTTCTATGTTTCTAGTAGAAACAGTATGAAATCTGCTTTCACAGAGAACAAGCTCAGTTCCTATGCATAACAAATTGCAGGGCATGGGGTTTTGATTTTTTTTAATTTTTAAAATAATTTCTGGTTGTTTTCTTTCTTGCATTGACTACTGTTATTACTTAAAAGGAGTTTGTCCTGGATTGGAAGAATACGCGGAACCACTTACCTAAGTAGAAATTGGATTCGGCCCTAAATTAAGTCTTCTAAGCTTGTGCCTAGTTACCATCATTAAAAAA
>NW_008235809.1:834302-842854 GCF_000691975.1 Corvus brachyrhynchos | reverse complement strand
TTTAGGTTAAAAAAAGAACAAATAAAATTTAAAGTAATTTCATTTTCTCCCTTCAATCACATAAGGCACAGACGCTTTTAATCTAAAACACATGGATATTTTTCCCTTCAGTCTGCCCTGCAAAGGAATTCTTCCAACTGTTCTTGGACAAAGATCATACCTGCTCCTATTTCCATGGAAACATCCTTTCCAGACCCCACACATTTTCTGCCAGTAGCTGATATCTCAAGTCTGGAGGAATTGTTTGTTTTGTCTTTTTCCTTGTGGATGACAACAACTGCATATTTGTACAGCCTTGCGTGATGAAGAGTATTCAGGACATCCCCATGGACTGAGCTTGCCAGAGATTTGCCATTGATTGACAGAACAAGATCTCCTCGATGGATAGTCCCTTCTTGAGATGCCACTCCCTTTGAAAACACTCTGTGGACCTAAAAGAAAGGTTTTAACAAGGGTATTTTAATCTCGTGACCACACAAAGCATCCTTACAGGCCAAGGTGAACACAGACGCTTTACTAAGATTTGCAGCCAGTGTCCACTGCCTGGATATTGAGCACATAGCATCTGTTCCAGTGAACACCCTCAAAGTGATGAGACAGAGCTGCATTTGGGGATGGGGGAGTTCAGAGGAAAAGATGGCGTTATTGCATGGTCATTTCTAAGCCAAAGATAAGAAAAACAGCTAAGGAATGTAATATCACAATCACTTATGCTTTCACTAAACTCCTCAAAGGCCTTCAATTAACATATTTCAAGTGACACAGAGGTCAAATCCATGTCTGTGCCACAGCAACCACCAAGAACGCTGCGGTGTGTGACACCCACTCCCCCAGTTCCCACTGACTGGGACATGCATCCTGTGCTGTTTTCAAATGCACATTTCTAAACATCTGTGCACAGAAAGGCTCTGACTTACTGCAGCTGTACAAGTATTTAATTGTTTGCCTCAATCTGGCTGATCAAATATCATGTGAATGGATGGAAAGGGATGATTTAGCGACTTGAAATGCATTTTTCTAGAGAAAAAAAATACTCTATTCAGGGTGGATTAAACTTTGAGAAAACTTTCAGCAAGTTTAGATGTGTGTCATTTACAAAAAGGAACTGACTAAAAGACTCAAGATCCAGTATTTAAGGACTTGCCTACTAGGCACTCTAATTTTAGCAGCCAGAATATGGTTTCCCATGGAGACAGTACTGGGTCTGCCAAGCAAATGTTCAAGGCAGCAAATCCGTGGAGACAATTCTGCATGGCATTATCTTTAGGAATTTATCCTAATACCCAGACCAACAGCAAGGCACTAGAAACCTTTTGGCTCCTGCTCCGTCTCATTGTAGGGCCACACTGAGATGGGCACCTGCTACAACCCACAGATTCATGGAGAAAAATTTCCAGCCAGTCTAAGCAGGCATTCAAAGCTGGAATAACAGCCTCAATAACAGATCTAGGCATGCAAATGCAAGTGGAATACAGGGGTCATGTCCAAAAAAATCTGCTGCCTTCCCTCAGTTGCTCAGCTCCTCAGTACCTTGAAGCTCACTAGGCATTTCTATTTCTGCATCCAAGTGTGGATATAACAGCCCATCTAAGCAGCTCAGTACTCAGTGGCAACCGTAAATATACCTGGGACCCAGAATCCCAGTAGGTCAATAACATTAATAAGATCCCTTTACACCCACTGAACAAAAAGCATCAGGAAAGAGCAGGAACAGACATTCTTCTGGTCTAATGGCTAACAGAACTCAGGAAAAGGACTTCATCAGTTCCTCAGTCTGAGAGAGCTTATTTTTTAGGTAGAGTCTCGATCTCTAGGTAAGGAACTCTGTAAGGAACTCTCTGGGTGTGTAAGGAACTCTCTGGGTGGGACACTGTTGAGCCTTCCTCTTGCTCAGAGCTGCCACTGTTTGGGCCAAAGACAGGGAACAACTTCTCCAGTGAGAGAAGTAGAGGCCTGCTCTCTAGACTTTGACCATATTCTAACTTAATGACAGTTTAATATAAAATACTTTAATTTTTCTGGTCTTCTCTAAAAGAAAAACCCAGAAGATTCCTGCAAGGGCTTCTGCAGGCCCCAAAACAGAGGACATACCCTTCTTCTAATCCCAGCATTTAATGGATCTCTCTCTTTTGGGGCAGAATTTAAATGCGTATTTTGTGTTAAAGAAACCGTCACACAGGACACCAGTTTTCTTGGATTTTTCTGTCTCACTGATCTGTTTTTGAACAGTCACTTTTTACACACCAGTATCTTAATAGGACACTATCTTTTGTTCAGAATGCTCCTTAAGACTTAAAAAATCCCTAACCAGACAACAACCCTCATTAACTGACCACCCACAGGTCTTATTAACTCAAAACAAACTTGTGATGTGAAATTCATAATGTTTGCTTGTAGGAGCTTGGGTGGGTTGGATGGTCGGGACGGATGGAGACGAGAGATCTCTGAAGTCAGATCTTGGAACATGCGGTTTATTGCAAAGGGCGTGGGTACAGGGGCACTGCTTAGAGCTGCAGCTGGCAGCTCTGAGCAGGCCCAAGAGAGCAAGAGAGTAAGCAGGTAAGGGAGTAAGTAGAGTGGACAGGAGGTAAGTAAGAGAGTAACAGTGAAGTCCTGGTTACAATACAATAAATATCTTCTGTACTGAATATTCTAATTGTCACTAACCAATCTAATACAAGATACAAATCCTATAGCATTTACATACAGCCTATAAGAATTGTTATATTACCATAAAGTGTTACATCTTAACTTCTAAAAACTACTCTTTGGACCCCTTCTGCTGAGCTAGTAGGGTCTGCTCTGACCCTTGGACCTGCCTGCAAGCAGAGGGTATTGTTCAATCAAGAGGGGATTACCTTCAGTCGGCCATACCATTGTTTTCCAGTTTTCAGTAACTGAGACTTGGTATCTCAAAGGTGGGCTTCATTTCGATGTCGCTTATAGTTTTCATATTCCCAAAATCTTTTGTCAGGCAATCATATTTATAAGGCTTTCCTGTTTCATCTTCCCCAACATTTGCTGAGGTCTGCAACAATCAGTCTCAGGATCTGAAAAATCCTTCAAAAACTTTGCTGCACAGAGTTTCCTTTCAAGAGCTGGGAATGAAAGTCTCCCCTAAAAGGCTGTGTGCACTGCAGCTGCATGCAGAATTGTATTTAAATGCATAGGATTTAGATCTAGCCCATCCCATCCAGTAACAGATTTTTAAATCCTGAAAGCATAATTGTTATCCATCTCCAATAATAAAAATTACGCTTCCCAGACATTCTGATTTCAGTAGCAGATGGTAAGCTGCTGCTTCTGAGAGACACTGTGAATGACTTGCAGTGAGTCTTGATAAACGAGCACTTGATCTAATCACCAGCCTGCTTTAAAGTGAGCTTTGTAGAAAAATGACTTGCAGCCATCACTTACTGTGACTGATTTCTGTTCCAAGTCTATTCCTCCAGCAACACTAAATCCCAGGCCAGCTCCTTCTTCTTTGTGCAAGACTACAAAGTATGTGTCTTCTTTGCTCTAGCAGAAAAATGGAGGTGCACAGGAAAGGGAAGAAGAAACACAAAACCAAAAATCAAGACCAAGCACCCACATAAATGACAAATTCCCCATACCCACAGATTATGGCAGGTGAAAAAAGGCAACTCAAGGAATTAAAACTGAGATGTTAAATGCGTTTCACTTCATGCTACAGAATGAAGCAGCCATCTAGGAGAACTCAGGTGACAAGGAAGATTTCTTCAGCCAGTCGAGGCTAGAAAACAAAGTCAAAATAAGGGTAGTGAAATGGCATTAAACTTTGGGCAGCTTAATTTCCACAGGCTGTAGTCAGTTTTGCATTGTTCAACATTTTGCAGTCAAAATGCAATATCCCCATACACCTTTCTGGACAAAGCACTGTACTATTTAGGGAATTACTAACACTTTTGTTATCCAATTTCTTCTTCCTCTTGAAAGGATAACATAGATGTAATGCAGGGCAGTTGCATTGACCTCTTCTCAGTAGTGCTGGACAATCTTGCAAGGCGCAGTGGCTACGTTGCTGAAGCCTGGGAAGGTCAGAGTGGACAGCAGAAAAAACTCTTTCACTTGGGAGATGAAAGTAAGGACCTGTTAGTGACCTAAACAAGACTAAGCTGCGCCATTGCAGAAATGGGACCATCCAGCACAGGAAAAGGATTGGTGCAGGTTTGCATCCAACAAGTCTGATGCTGTCACAGAGATCACATTTTGTGGTATAAGGGGAACTGTAGGAAGGAATTTGGTGGAGCAGGCACATAATAGCTAGCTCTGGGGCAGAGCATTAGATGTGGGAAGTAGAAAGCAGGTTTCTCAGCTTTTCCCCAGGACCCCATCTAACACCAGTTATTTCCAGAAACTGCCAATACTAAAATTAATAGTAAATCATTAGAAACCAATCTCTTTAATCTATTTAGCATTATTTACTTAGTTCACTAAACTCAACATATTAACTCAGCATTTGCCTTTTGTTTTGAAAGACACAGATCATTAGTGGTTTTGGTGAAACAACAGTCAAATTTTTGGTTTCGCTGCGTCTTTTTTGCCAAAAAGTGTCTGTGGAAGATTTCCTACACTAGAGGCATCCCTGCAATATACAGAGGCAATGTCAGAAACTGATGTCACCCTGTGCCACATCACTGATCCATCAGCACTCAAGGAGAGAGGAGCAGTGAGGGCAGAACATCTTTGTCCACAGTGTTTTAAGACCCTGCTCACCTGTACTCAAGTCAGAACAGCTTTATGTTTGGCTTGAAATAATAAAATCAGTTAAGTAACCAGGCTAGCCCCTTTCCAAGTGCAGTGAAGGCAAAGGAAATATATACCTATCTTTGACTGTTAGTACTATAGCAACCCTTTTTGTTCAAGAGGTCAGGCTCTTTCCAACCCTTGATTATCTCAACTTAATTTGCTTAACACTGGTGAAGGAAAGAAAAAAGTGAGTTAGTTCAGATGTTAAAAGAGTTATCCAAGGATCGTATGTGTTGAGCCAGCCAGCAACACAGTCTGGATACCGGCTTCCCATTCCCTAGGTGCATTCCCTCCCTCACCAGCCCTCAAAGCTGCTCCTTGCCAGCACACGTAATATTGGGTAGAGACCTGGTTATGGATGCTTACTGCTTTACTTGGACACACAAAGGACACACCGGCCTCCAGTAATCACCTCTGTTTAGACTGTCAGCCAAAGATATCAGTCATAGAGACCTAAATAAAATGCCCTTTTTTCATTATTAGTAGTAGCATTTATTAAATGCTAGCAGAAAATTCAGCACTATTTAGAGCAAAGGATGGTGACAAACCCTTCCCAGGGAAGCTCTCACTCCAAATCAGGCAGTCCATCTCATTTTTCAACTACTGGATAACTACGAAGAACTGTTCTATTGTACGTTCAAAATCCACCATTTGAATAGCATAAAATTTTCCAGAGTATGTGCCACACTGGGCTTAAATATGGATAAGAAACTATGCAGACAAGAAGTGCATTCCAAAAAGCATTCAGCTTTATAAATACTTGAGCTCTCAGACTCTGAAAACTGGCATAAATAAATAATCTCTCCAAGACCCCATGCAAAATATTTTAGAGAAAACTTAATTACCTCTGTCCAGTTGTGCAATCCAATCCTAATTTTATCAGTAAACCTAGGTAACCCTCTTGGCTCACCAAGCTTTTGAGACTTGCATGCTTTAGCTAGGCTGTGCCCTGGAAGGAGATAAAGCTGGATATTTTAGGGAGGTCCTTTCCCCCCTCAGCCTGTTCTATGTTTGAAATTGCAATCTTTGTGCACAAAACTCAAGAACACTCTAGATGCAGCTCAGCCAGTAGTTATGCAGACCAGATGGCAGTTTCCCTTCCAGCACTGTCATTATTTTATCAACTTCTGTTCTGATTTAATAAGGATGTGGATGTATCCCACAAACAGAAACACCGAAAGCAGGGAAGTAATGTTCTGGCAGGCATTTCACTTTGGAAGTCTTCTTCAAACACCTAGATAATGAAGCAGGTTATCTTGATGCAAAAACCAGTTTCCACAGAAGAGAACAAAAAGGTCACAGGAGTCTCTTAAAAACTCTTCAGCAGCCACATTCTGGTGTTCAAGTTCAGCATTAAACGAAACAAATTCAACTTCTGTGATTTCAGCTTCTAGCAGAAAGCATCAGGCACAAAGAGGAGCAGAGCTTCCCTTGCATGGTGGGGAAACTGAGTCTGATCCAGATGGCTGGTGGAAAGCTAAATTCTGATGTGCAGTTACCGGGGAGCCCAGATGGAAGAATACTTTTCCACTTAAAATAGGTATATTTATTATGACTCAAAACTGCTTTTTGAACTTTATTATACAAAAAGCCATTCAAAATTATTACAGGCTTATAGCAGGCATTCAAAAGCCAGCATTAGTAAAATTAACATCAACTGCAGTTGATAGTAATAGCCTGCCACGGGACTACTGGAGGAGCCCTCAAACAGTTTGGAGAAGATTTTATTGACCCTTAAGAAAACCCTCAAAAATCCACCAATAATCCAGTTTTATCTTGTGGTACTTACCTTTACTTGTGCTTTGACTTCTTGGAGCATAGCAGCAACATCACATTTTGGTACTACCACTGACAAAACAGACTGCAGTTTTTGCTGGTCCAAGCTTGAGATGAGCAGCTGATCCAAGCTAAAACAAACATAAAAAGACAGAAGAGCTCTGTATTTCCCAGCTTTGTAGAGATACATTTCACACATACAGCATAGGCTGTATTAGTATAAATGACAAAGAAGGAGTCTTGAAAACTGGTAAGAAATGGTGTCTGCTGGCAGAATAGGAAGGGGCAGAGAGGATAAATTTAGGAATAACTGAACAGTCCCTGTTCTGTTCCCCTCATCCTTCCCCAATGGTTTTAGCAACAGACATTAACAGGAGACAGCTACATCTGAAGACTGCTTCTGGCAGGACAACAAGCTCGTTTGTCACCACAGGGTGTGCTGGCTGCCAGTGCTGTGCAGCCCCCCCTCCACCACTACATGTTACTGCTGTAACATGGCCAAAAACTGACCAAAACCAGCTAGAGGGGCCACAGGAAAGGAGCCCAGCCATGCCAGGATAAAATGTTTCATCCTGTACTGGAGCCAAGACACAGCAGCATGGCAGCTCCAAGGCATCAAGAGCATGAATGGCACCCTCAGACTATGAAGGGACAGCAGGCTGGGGCCACAGCTGAAACATGCTTTGGGGCAGACCTGTAGCAGAGTGGAAGCTTTGCCTTGGGTAGGGATGAAACAATAAAAGCAAAGCTGACACCAACCTGATGGACCAGCTGTTTCCCCCATCCAGAGAGCTGACATGGGGCACATCATCGTCTGAGGCAGAACCTGGCGTCCCTGAGCCGCTGTCCCGGGGGCTGCAGGCTCCCATTTGCATCGCACCCAGCTCCGCACGGCTGCAGCGGCCTGGTGGAGCTGCCCCGCCCTGGGCAGACGTGTCAAGGGCTCTATGGGGTGTGATTTCCAGCTCTGTCTTGAAGCAGGCGGGCTGTGGTGGCTCTGAGAAGCCCTCTCCACACAGCTTGTCCAGGTCGGGCATGCTGAGGGCTCTCAGCTCCCGCAGCCTGGAGCGGGACAGTGGCGGCCGCCCCAGGCCCCGGCTGCGGCGCACCTGCGAGGCCAAGGTGGGGAAGGCGGACACGTCTGCCCCAGCGCCGTCCTCCTCGCTCCTCTGGGGCTTTCGGTCCCCTTTGCCACCCTCGGTCGCACATACGGGCTCTGTGCCAGGGGCAGACTTGGCCACAGCGTTGGCTGGGCTAGGGCTGCCACCATAGGAGCTCAAGCTGCGCCGCAGCACCCATGGTGCCTCAGCAGAGCTGGATGTGGTGGCCAACCCACCACACGACCTCCTGGCAAGGGGCAACCTTGCAGCGGAGCATATATCGATGGCCTTCACAATGGGCCGGTCAAAATTTGCCAGGTTTTCGAAGGATTTGATCCTCTGTTTGACAGAGAAGGATGAAATCGGCTCATGTGGCCAGTTCAGTTCATAGTAATAGTAATTCCTCCTGAAGCTTCTCAGTTTATCAGCAGTGGGGTAGCTGATGTCACTGACCTTCTGGGCACTTTTGGAGGCGTACGCCTGTTCCTTTCCACTCTGGCTGTTAGGCAGATTCAGGTGAACCATCTTCAACATCCCCGTTGCTGCCTGTGCGTATTTCTCCTCTGCAGTTTGGCCCTGGGGGCCTTGCACAGGGTGAACCTCTGCAGCATGGCAGTCCTCCCTCAAGTGACCTGATAACTGGGATGGCATTGAGTAGGTCCTCGTCACAGGTTTTGACAAGCCACACAGATGTCTGTCTCCAGCAGTGTCCGCTTTCGAGAAATACTGCACAGTCCCCACCTCCTCAGTCAGCTGAGGCACCTCCGCGTTTACCTCTTCTGTTTTCTCCAGCAATGGCAGCCGCAAAAACGATGCTGGTGAGGAAGAGGCAGAGGAGGAGGAGGAAGGGGACGATGAGGAGGAAAGCTTCACCTCAATGAAGGTGCGCTGGATCTCCTGCCCTTC
>NW_008235809.1:769962-834278 GCF_000691975.1 Corvus brachyrhynchos | reverse complement strand
CTGAGGGGGACCTCAGCGAAGAAGAGCAGGCAGCAGCAGATGTTCCTACATTTTGCAGATCTAACTGCCTAAGGTCATCTGCGCTGTAGATGCTCTTGATTGTGTTCAAGCCTGTTCCAGGGTTATCAGTCCTCCCTTTCACATACTCAACTTTTGGTGCCCCCTGAGGAGGTGAAGTGACTATGGACTGACTGTCTCTGGCTCTGAAATCATCCACCTTAGCATCCTTACCCTGACACACCACAGCCTGCATGGAAACTTGCTTCTCTTTTGGCTTTCCCCATGATAGCTCTCCACAGCCACATTTCATTTCACCACTCATGGTCGGGCTGCTACTGCCATTCAAGAGAGGCAGAAGTGAATCTTCAGAAATTACCAGAGATGGTTTATTTTCTAGCTCTGATTTCAGAGTCTTTGAGGCTGCTGAAATGCTCTTTCCAGGATCTGAGCTTGTAGGGGAATTACGGGACAGCGGTGTTTTCTTTCCCAGGAGTTTGGGGGACAGCTGTGGAGAAACAGAAGCCCTTTTCTGATCAGCCCCATTGACTTTGGTAGGAGTAATGCCAGAAGAATCTGAATTTGTCTTTGCTTTGCTTTTGATGGTAAACCCTTTTAGCTTTGGTCCTGCTTTAGATTTCTGATTATTTAAAAGGGTGTCCATTATACTTTTTTGTGCCATTGCCTTAGACTCCTGACAGGATTTTTTCTGTGAGGATGGGCTGTGCGGTACTGCAGCTCCTTTGCAGTGATTTGTGCCTGAGCTTTGGACTTTTCCATTTGAAGTCCTTCCTGAAGTCACAGAGTTAATTTTCTCATTTTTTCCCGGCAAGTCATGAGTTGCATTAGCCTTTGGATCTTTAGATCTAGTGGGAAAGGGTGACCTGAGTGATATTCCTCTTGTTGGCGATGCATTCACATGATTGCTGTCTGTTTTAGACAAGGTGGACAAACTGTTGGTTTCTTTCTTCACCAAGCAATAATTAACAGCATGATTACAGTCATCAACTGCCATTTCACTTTCAGATTTGGATCTCTGCTCATCACGACATCCTTCTTTCTCAATCAAGTTGTTCTCCAAGACATTGACATTTCTAGCAGAGCAAAAGCCTGTCTTTTTGCAGTGCAGAGATCCTTTTTCTTCAAGGGATTCACAGCATTTCTTATGTTCATTACTGTTCCCCAAATCCATCTGTTCTGCACGTAAGGCACCATTGTTACAGAAAGAGTAAACTTCAGGGATATTGACTGAATTCTTTAGGATGTCTTTTTCTGGCAGGAAAACTGAGGAAGGAGAACACAAGGGTGCAGAGGACACATCTGGACACTGTGAGGGACATGGAGTGGGACCACCAGGATCTTCCAAACCTAGTTTGTTGATGCTTGTCTCCAGTGACCCACACATTGCACAGCCCTCATTCTGCAAAACTTTGCCACTGTAAGGATGCAGCAGGGACAGTGAGGATGAGCTTGTTCCAGAGGTGAGATGATGCTCCTGCGCGGGCTTTTGCAGCTCGTCGTTCACGCAACAAATCTCAATTTGCTCCTCATCTGACTCTGTTGCAGTACAGCCTGCAGGGGCACTAGCAGCAGCACATTGCCCAAGCAACACCTCACTAGCACTGTCAAAGGCTTCTGTGACAGACTCTGTGTCCGAGTGAGAATCCTCCGCAGCCCCATACATTGACTTTGGAAACAGGTCACTCCTCTTACCTTCCAGAGAGTTTGCTGCGGGCAACTCATCCTCATTCAAACTGCTAAAATTCCTAGAATAGTTATTTAAAGAGTTTTTATTCACAGTAAAAAGTTTGCCTGTGTTAATGGAATCCAACACAGACAGCCCCAAAACCCCTTGTGCATTAGCTCCACAATTCACAGTTTTTTCCAGCAGCTCCTCCTTGGCTGCTCGTGGCTCAGACCCGGGGCAGCCTTCATCAGTGCCACAGCAGCACATCGTGGTGTACTCGTCGCGGAGGGGACTCTCTGCGCGCGATGGGGTGCGTGGGGCCCTGCTCTCGGAGGCACCCATCTGGCTGAGCAGGTCATCGATGTCGGTGACAGGGATGGCCGTGCAGTCCTCGTCACGGCTGCCCTTCAGGGTGCCTCTGTGCACGTCCCTGCTGGTGGCATCAGGCGGCAGTGTTGCTCTCTCCGCTGCACAGCCGCTGACAGCAGCTTGCAGACCCACTCTTTCTCGCTTCCCAGAACTCTGTTCTTCCTCCGTTGCGAGGACGCTGTTGACATTGGCCTGATTTTGAGCGTCTGCCCCTGGAGACAGGATGAGGCTTGTAAATCTGCTGACAGCTGCATCATGATTTGAAAAAAAAAAAAAAAAGGCAAAATCCTGTCAAATCTAGGAAGTGATATAGAAAACACCAGGTTTTATTACAAAAATAGACACCCACATTGACTACATGTTTTCATTCTGTTCTGCACTCCTCCTCTTCTGTAATGATGTTTACAACAACTCAAATTAATCATAACCCTGTGTTTTTGAGTAGTGCACAGAAGGGAGCAATCCACTTACCCAAGGTGAGTAGTCATGATCTGTTTAACTCTCATCTTTGAAACTGCAGCAGTCAAGCAGCCAACTACCAAAGTGCCAGCATGCAGCAAGTCACGCTGAGCAGCACTGCTTCTCATCACTTGTTTGATCACTCAAGTCTCCAATAGAGACTCCAGAGAGCACAGAAAGCCCTGACATAGCCAAGGTGACCAGATAACACAGTGACAGTCTGTGCATAAATAACTTAGCTCTGACCCCTCAGCACTTCTGCAGATGTTCAATGTGACATGCATGGGTGATGTTATGCACACATTAAGCACATGGGCTTTACTGCATTTCTGGGACAGACCTCCTTGCTTCCAGTACATGTTTAACCCGCTCCTGGGCAACACACTGAGCTCCTTGTCACTGCTGCACTCTGACACATTCCCTCACCCATTTCTCTCTTCTTCAGTTTTCAGCACTTCACCCTAAGCACCAGATTCCACCTCTCTACACTGCTTCTGAGATACGCATCCCCATTCAAGCTGCCTTCCAGAGGCCAGTTATTATGACATGGGGCCTGAAAAAGTATGGAGAAGGAGAAGTTATTCACAGTGTCAGCATCCTTTCCTGCTCATTCAAATGTGCCTGTGTGTCTCTGTACTTCTCACACAAACCTGCAGGATTATCCACATCACTTAATTTAGGTATCCATATTAAGAAGTGCTGATTCCTCCTGAGTCAACAAGGGAAAAACACCTCAGGACAGCAATCTGAAGCAGCCAAGTTAGAATCTGAAGTACTGGCCTGCTTCAGCATGGTGGATCACATGCTGAAGAGACCACCTTTTCTGCCAGTGGGACAAGGAAAGGGGAAGGATGAAGCACAAGAAGTGTCAGACAAAGGAGTTCCAATGTGTCTTTACCCCAATGCTATTGGTTTGAAAAGCCACAGCAATCTCAGGAAACAAGAACAAGATTCTGCCACGCCTGGAATTCCTTAAAGAGTAACTGGAAGTCAAGCATCTGGAAGCACTTTAGGTTCCCAGGTATTAATAGGTACACAAAGCAGATCATAAGCTAGAACAAAGCAAAATATTATGTTCTTCCTGAATTTGAAAAGTATGCTTTTCTTTTTCAAACACTCATTTCCACACCACGTAATTTGTACAGTCTGTGGGGATTCATATATTGCTGTAGCAGCATAAATCAGCCCTGAGCAGAAAGCAAGGAAGTATCAAGTATTTCAACTCACACTAGAAAACCTTTTGTAATGAAACATCCAAATAAACATTTTTATAAGATTTTCGTTTTCTTGGGTTTACTGTTTCATCTTCCTGCACTTTAGACAATTCTGACGCAAAAAAGGGAAGGAAAGAAAAGAGGCTTTTAGTGTATTATTGTCCATTCATAAAAGTATTACTAGAACTTCAGATTTAAAGAGAGAGAGAAATTTGATTATAAAGGGCCAATATATTTAATGAACAAGCACAGCAATAAAATGAGTTGTCAGGATAAGAGTCACTGCCATTTTAGCTCCAGGACTGCATGAAATGACTCAGACCTCTGCAAACACTGGCAGAAGGGACCTACTCCATGTGGGACCTTTGAATGCCTCACACAGGAATATGCTTCCTCCCTTTATCATGGTGCTAGAGAGGACCCTGAAGCCTGGTTTGGTGATGAAGTGCTTTGCTTGGCTCACCAATGCAGACACAATGTCCCCCTGTCCTCTTCTCTGAATCCATGTGGAAAGCTAGGACAGCAGAAGGTCAGACCCAGCTGATCCAAGGATGTTTTGTTCACTGGTACCCAGAATAAATGGTACAAAAGCAAAACTACTTTCTCACCTGATGCTGCTTTCTGGATCTCCAGGGTTACGGATGTGGGAAGACACTGCATAAGCAAGCAGATTTCCTCGTACGTCATCTTGCTGACGGGGATGCTGTTGATGGTGGTAATCTCATCTCCTACAGCCATCTTGCCCATTGATCCCTGACGCAATGAGAGATTTGAGGAAATTATAAATACACACCACAAGCCCTGCCACAGAGGTAAAGATTGCAGGGAAGCAATTAATAGCTTATGAGCAACATCCCCTACTTCATGTCACTGCACAGCACAGGTATCACTGCTGTCAGTTTGCCAGCACATAAATAAAGAGCAGACTGTGCTTCTGCCAGGACGAGAATTAAAGATCAATCTAATACAGGAAGGTCAAAAGAGCTGCTGGTTTCTCTGAGAGATGAGTATCAGGATGGAAGACATAGCCCTCTTAGTTAAATGAAATGGGATGGATCAGCCCTAGCTTCTTCAGGACTGGAACACTGTGTGTCATCTTTTAATTCCATGCATGAACTACTACTCAGGTGGAACTCTCTTCAACCAGTAAACAGACACGAACTGAGCTCTCAAGGTGAAAGTTTGTTTCTAAATACTGTAAAATATGTCTGAGAAAAAGGCAGGAACACAACCCAAATCCCCAGATCTCACAGCCCCATTCAAACTGCTATGCCCTATCTCCTCTTACTCTAGTGGCCACTAATGAGATTAAAAATGCTACAGACAGGTTTGTACATCAGTGTTATTCTTCTTTCTGCACTTCTGCATGTAGCAATTCTACAACCACCATGAAGTACGTATCCGTACTAGTATAGGCATGTATGAGATGCAGAAGAACAGTGTGTTACTGGTACTACCATAGCTCTTGGCAAACCTGGCCAGCAGCTAAAGCTTTGTGGTTCCAGATCCCTGTAATACGGGGACATGTGCATATAAAATAGTAAAGCATAATAAACATTTGTTATCACCATCCTCTGCCACCAGGATTTACTCAGTTTGCTTTTGCCCATACTTAAAAAATAAACACAAAAATGGCATTCCCTCAAAACTGCAATTGCAAGGGGGGATGAGATCATCTCAGTGGATCTGTGTCCTGCCTCTCTTAGTTTTGAATTAGCGTGGGTGCACTTCTGAATCAGAAACAGTTTATTTAGCAGCAGCTCCAGAACAACATGGGGTGAGACATTTTGCCCAGCAAGGACAAACACCTCACTTGCGCTTACTTTCAACAGATCACTTGTTTAATAATACCAATAAAAATAGTAATAATCATCCCTGCAATGGGAAGGCACATCACAACAAGGCAATTCAAATTACCATTTCTGCTGGTCCACCTGGCCGCATCCCTGTGACAACAACCTTTAAGGGCATGGCTTGGATTTCCAAATCCAGGCCGAATGACTCATGCTCATTGCGAACCAAAGTGACGACTTCAGCCTGGCCCTGTCCAGCCACATCAGGTGCTTCACACTTCCTGCTGTGAGGGAGCATCCTGGCAACAGGCTTGTTGTAAGAGCCATGCTCCTCTGTCCTGTGTCTCTGAAGGCTTCGGCACTCAGTGCTCATCATGCTTTTCACTCTGGTGACCGCTCTGTGCTCAAGTTTTGGCGATCTCTTGGATTCAAGTTGTGCTTCCCGGAGCTCCCTCAAACTCAGGCTGCCAAGACGAACTTCAGGCACACTTGAATAATCGAATGCTATGATGGGGAAAAAAGGAGATTCAATTTGCTCCAGAGTGCTGTCTGCAGACTCCACAGAGTTGCTGAAGACAGGGGAGGATGTCTCCATGCCACTGTATCTCAATGACTCACTGTCCTGGCTCTCATCATCGATTTCTACAGACGAGGTTGTAATGACAATGCCAGCATCCTCCTGGCTCTTGGCCCTCTGGCTTCTGTGCAAGTGGGAACTTTCATCATCATCACTGGCGTCACCGTCATAGAAAACAACCCTCCTCTGTCGGTGAAAGGGGCTGCGGGCAGATTTGGGGCTGTCACTGAGGATGCCGGGTCGGACAGACTCCACATGCTTGTTGTGATGGCCAGACGACCTACCACTAGCTGGAGAAGCCAAACCATTTGCTTTGGTCACTCCTGCATCTCTAGCAGCTAGGAAAAAAAAAAAGAGTTATACTTTAACTGTACTTACAGATGATTTTTAACACCATGCATCTCACTACAGCAGAATACATGTGGCTCTGTTTGCAGAGGAAGCTTAAGTCCTCTTCACAAAGCAAAAAGCAGGCTTTTCATGTCCTCCCTCTAACTACAGTAAACATCAAGAGGGACTGCAGATAACACTACAATTTATAGTTAATTCCCAAAGTCAGTTCATTGGCACATCTAATTCTATTTTCAGTTTATTTCTAAATTATGACTATGACTCAAAGAAGAAAGGGATGCAAATTCAAATGTGTATTTTAGTTTAAACAACAGATTTTCTTTCACATTTTGCTTAAATCTAAGCTCAGGACTCCTGCATTAACTTACAGAGAGTAAAAATTGCTTTCTTGAACAAAGACTGAAGCACACAACAATCAATTTCCAACTAACAACTAGCAAACCCAAGAACCCTTTCCATGTTCTCCTTAGAAAGAACTGCATCTTATTTCATAGAAAGTTATTTTGTTTTGCTTTGTTTGGTGGGTAGTTAGAAATGTAAAAATGCTTTTAAACATTAAATAATTTACAAAGAAAATAAGCTGTAGACAAAGAAATTACTTGAGAACCACAGGAAAGGGAGGACAAATATATCCTTTGAACTGGAGATCAGGTGCATGTCAGTAAGGACATACAAGGTTCTTTTAGTCAATTACTATGGGGAGAAAGACACACATGCAAAGTATCTGTTGTAAAATTGCACATTTGATTGTTTTTACACATGTATTGACCCTTTGCTGTATGTGACGTTTCAAAGTTTTTGAGATAGCTGTGAACAGTTTTTCCGTAAATGATCGTAAGACGATCAGTCATTTGAAAAAAAAAATCCCCTGCAGTGCTATCAATCTCATTTCATCCAAACCAATCAAACTCACTTTACATTATCAGAACAGCGTTTTGAAGAAAATACCATGGAAACAGGCATTTCTGTGGATTGTTGTAAATTCCTTCAATTTTTCAGAATTTCATGCGATCAGCACTGGTTTGCAATACACTGCCTGGCATTTCCTACCACCACAGCTCTCCTGTATAGGAACCCAGCACTCAGTGACTCTCCCCCCACAAGCCCAGTGACCAGACACATTTGCATCACTTACTCAGGTTGCCAGGGAGAAGAGAGCCATCATCCAACAAACTGTTCCTGTTCTTCTGACGGAGCTGCTCTTCATCACACGAGCCAGGTACAGTATCAGAGAAGGGGAGATGGCTTGTACCATCGTGGGAGAAGTACTGGGAAAGCTCTGCCTCAGAGCTGACGGATCCCTGCTGAAGAGAAGTGAGCCTGGTGACCAGCTGTCATCGATGCTTAAAGCCCCTGCTTGCATGTGAGTACCACAGACTCCACTCACACTGCTGTGTCAATAAAGGAAGTTTAAAGCCAATTTTTAAAATAGAGGACATGTCAGTATATTGAGAGCCAAACTGCTGAAATTGGATGGCTGAAACACTGCACACCAACACATTTTTACTCAATACAATAAATAAAAAAGGATTCCAAATCCCACTGCTTTGCAGGTGTGGTTCAGTACAGAAACAAGGGATGAAATTACTCACTTTTGCAGTTCCCTTTATACACATTCAACACTGAGAGAAAGGAAAGCTTTGTACCTCCAGACACAGTGTCTACAGATTCCTTGACTTTCCCAGGAAAAACAGATCTTTCCACTGCAATGGCTATATAGAGGGACTATAGAGGGACTGAATTTAGTCTCAGCCTTCTGCTCACAGGTTCAGGTCTCGCTTGCAAACTTCGTCTCTGTGTCCCACAGAGCAGGGGTGTCTCCAAGGTGGTAGCAGGTGGGACCCCAGAGCCTTCTCTGCCATGCTGTGCACATCACTCCCAAAGGCTACAGTCACACAGACAAACAGGAGCTTGCTGCTGTCACAATTTAAATGTGTGACACAAGAAACAAAGCCTTTTACGGAGCCCATGTGACAGGGAACAAGCATACCAGTTTGGTTTTGAGCCCCTTGACCAAGTAAGAGATTCAGTAAAAGCTGAATTTGAAGCAGACTTTATTTTCATTGCATCTAATCCTTTTACCCGGTTTGCTGGCTCCAAGAAGCGTTTCATAGTCCAGCTGAGGGGAGATGAGGTCTCTCCTTGTTTGGCCTTCACGCTAGGAGATGGACTTTTTTGTACAGCTCCTGTTAAACACATATTAGTTAGATACCAAAAATCAAAGTTGTGGTACATATAACCAAACAAGTTTCTCATTCATCTTCTGAGCTGGTGACTGCGCTTTAACCCCACTTATTTATTATCTGAATTGCTTTCCTAAAGCGAGATTTATTTAACCTTTCACAAGCTCTCTCTAAAATCAGTTGGAATGTTACTACAGAGACATGTTACACCAGCCAGGCCCAGGGCAGTGCTACGAACAAGAGGTGAGCAGAAGATGGTATTCCCCACCTGTTGGAGCATGCTGCTGACTAGGGCAACCTCAAAAGACAAATTAGCAGCCACTGGCAAGGTCAATGTCAAAGTCGGTCTTAGCTGACACACATATAAAGGGGAGTGTAACAAATCTAACATTTCTGTCTGAACATCACCTTACTGGTCACTCTGCCATTGCCAAGAGTTTGCTTTAATCTGCCAGACTTTAGGAAGTGCTAAGTCTAGAGTTTGAACACATCACAAAGATGCCAGAGCAGATATTTTTACATGACTTTAAAGGTCAAAATGACATTAAAACATATAGTCCAGTATGCAACACCTGGACTTTTTCAAATGGTCACAATACTTTTTTTGCCATTAAGGACAAGCATACACAGATGGAGTAGGTCCCCCCTGTTCTTTCAAAAAAGGTTAGAGCAACCACCTCTTGACAACCCTATGTTCAGGTCATGGCAGCCTAGTGAAAAAAAGCAAGTTACATAAGCTGCAGAGCCGATCCATCTGAACTAGATGTTTGTGCTAAAATTTCTGCAGTGTGATGATACTCTGTACATTGTTCTGCTGCCTTAAGGGCTCTCAAAATAATAATGCTGGGGAACTTCAGAACATGCCCTTAAATATTCCTGCATCTGGGAAAGAACACACACTAGAGAAGAGAACTAGAGAGTTGCTACCTGTGACGTGAGAGGAGCTGGCATCCTTGCTCTCTCGGTGGGTAGTACGCGCAATTGCTTCATCCATCTCCTGCTCCGAAACCTGAAGTAGGGTGGAAGACAAAGCTCAAACAGGGTACAAGAAATTACAAGAGCCTTACCACTTATCACAAGTACATGATTCATTTCATATACGCCACTATTTTTAAAGATGCAGTAAAGAAGACCTAGTTGAGGGCTCCTAAGTCCTTGTGCCCTGACTCAGACTCTCTCGATGCCACTTTCCTACAGAAACCAGGAAACAGAAGCCTGCCAGCTACATGAACACTGCATCCAAGTGACACACAATACAAACAAATAAAAGAGCCCCAGAGTTAAAGAAATCAAATGAAGCTATTACAGCCCAGTTTTAACTCAATTAAGAGCTGTATATTGGTTAGTCAAGAAAATAGACTACTTTAAAATAGACAAAGACTGCTTTGTACAGGCATACATCAGAAACTTAGGCTATTCTACACTTAACCTACCGGAAGAATACCAGACTTCCCATAATATTAGCTGTCTTTTTAATTTTCATTTCTCCTTGCTTTTGAAAAGAAAACCTAAATCAGTAATTGCTAATTAATGTTTCTCTGGTTTTAGAATAAATACTGGTTTACCAGATTTGCTAATTTAGCCCTTAATTACTGCCATACATTAAATTCTTATTACTGGAAAACATATGATTTTATACAGGAACAACTAGTCTGCAGGAATATATACTTAAGAACTGAAAGCAAATTAATTCTGTCAAAAATACTTTCTATGCACATTGCTTTCCATGAATTAAAATTCAGCATAAATAAAGACTACAAACTTGAGTCTTCCTGAACCATGAAGATTTGAGAGATTCCGAAGCAAACTCATCAGTTTAAATGTAGCATAAATACCATATTCACTCAGAATAACAAGAAGAAAGAAAATTTTGTGGTATTTCTTTTGGAAGTACATGAAAACACCAAAGCAAACATATTCAGCAGCAAAATGTACTGTGGACCTTTTGTCTTATAAAATAAGAAATTAAGTATAAAAATGTTCAAAACAAGATGAACTTTTGTAGAAACACATCTCTGTTTCCAGTCTGTGTCATGACCTTACAGCAAACCTAAAGTACCTGGGCTCCTGGGGCACAGGGAGCTCCTTCAGGACATGGACCAAGTCCTTAGACTATGATCCATGGCCTTAACACAAACCTTTTGGTGAAACATGTTCCAAGAGTAAAACCAGGTCCCAGGCACACTGCAGTATTTTTTTAAAGTTAACCAAAAATCCACACTTCTGCAAACTCTGCCAGCTTTGATGTTTAGTGTCCTTTATGGCTCAAGCAGTTCAAAATGGAGAGAGACAAGCTAATTCCTAACTCCAATCTGCATGCCGGTGTATTATTAAGAGGAAATTAAATAAAATACCCACACTTTTCTATGGATCCCCCAGTGCTTTCAGAAAACGGGTGACAGTAAAATAACAATAAATATGGGTTCCCACATGGACACTCCTCCAGAGATCTGGTTATGAGAGATTATGGATTCAATAGTGCCTGGATTATGGATTCAGTACTGGAAAAATGCTTTAGGGTCTCTCCAGCTCAACTTTTAGCTTTTCATGCATTTCTTGGCAAAGGATTTGTTGTCATCTTAAATATTGCTTATGGAAAACTGTAATCGGAGTCACTTAATAGTTTCCCTCTGTTACTGAGTAATAGCAAGCAATTAGCTTAACTCAGTTCATCTTTTCAGCAGACACCAAGTTAGGTCACTCACCAGCTTTCAAGACCCTGCCATAGCAAGAAGATGGACAGATGAAAAAGGGCAGGCTCTACAGCATGGTGGCTTTTTTCCATGCTCCTTGCAGACTCTCCAGAAAGTCTGTATGCCTTAATAGTGCAATCACATTGAACCATTGTGTTGGTTCAGCACAGCACACAGACTCACCAGAAATATTGTTATCTTAGGCCATAAGCCCTTTAACAGAACCACAGCCTCTTTCTTTCTAGCAGCACCAGGCCTTCCAGCAAAGATAACAAACACTGCCAAGTAGACCCCTATTTGCCGATTGTGTATTTGATTTAGCAGAAAATACATGATTAATTACAAAATAAGAAACTTGAGTTCTCCTAGATATGGCTTTAAGGCCTCCATTTGTAGTTACGAGTTCAAAAGTCAAAGCTTTCTGGACCTACTAATGCAAATATTTTTACAGCTTCATTCCTGTTTAAACAGGAAGGTTTCATACACTCATGAAGTTCTTTGAAATATTGAAATAAAAGAAGCTGTTATTCCTTATAGCTTAGCTAATAAGCTTTCATCTTCTATCATCATTTTTTTAAAAATGTTTGAGAACACTTACTTTGTAAATACAGCCTTATTTCCAAATTGACCTTGCACGCTTTCAGTAGCAGTACACTCCATATTCTCACGTTTTAATTCCTGAAGGAAAACTTTCATCTTTGGATAGATTTTACTTAATTATAGTTGATCAGTTCAAGCTGTTGATACTTATATTCCTGGCCCTAAATTGTATTCTACTCAAAGTAACTGCAAAATAACTTCTAGGAGAAGAGGTCTTGTGCTGTATTTGCGTTGCTACTTCGTCCAAGTACCAAGAAAGATGGGAACACGTCATATTCAAGCAGTTCCAGGAAAATTGCATTTGATCAGTGGGTGACTAAGTGCAAAGCAGCAGGGACGGTCCAGCATTGCTATGACTTACAAAACTGGGAAGCATCATTACAATCCTGACATTTTGCACAATACGTGCCATTGAGAGAAAAAGCCATTTCCTTCATTTTCTGCTTTTCTGACAGCAAGGCTCAAATTACAGTGCCAGATGAAAACAACCCAGATACACTTATTCATTTTCTCCTCACCTTTGGGTTAGGATGACGACTAATGATTAAGCTGACTGGGCCTGGTCCACACTCACTCAGGATTGCGTAGGCTTCGCTTAATGCGGCGTGACGCAGGCTCACAGAATCCGCCTCCAGAATCTGGTCACCCCGGCTGCACAGAGATACAGAGTCACCTAATCACAACCACTTGTCATGCCAAAAATTTTTACCTTCAACTGATGGCCAAGGTTCTTCAGAGACACAAGTGGTCTGGAAAAGTGACTTTCAAAGAAGCTGGTCTTGCTGCTGCTCCCAGTGATTTGAATGGTTTAAGTCCTCTTGAGTTCATGAGGGAGACCCATTCTGCACTTACTGTCAGCGCAAAAATCTCTATTAAATCAGTCAAGAAAACTGTCTGCATTCGGAGCAGGGTGAAAATAAGCTTCAATTCCAGTTCTGCATTCAGATACTTATTGAGCACAGAAGACGAAAAATGAGATTCAGATGGGCTGTTCCTTCACATCATATTGAATTACTTAAGAGAAACACTGATAAGAAATTCATGATTTAGATATGAGTTTAGGAAATGACTCCAGGGAAAAATTGGGCGTGGTAAGTCTGTATTTGCTAAAAATTAACATACAGAACCCATTAAAAAAGAAAAAGAAAAAACAAAACAAAACTCTCCTGAAAGGAAAACACACTGTGTGATTTAAAAGGGCATGTAGTGATAGGAAAAGGGAGTATGGCTTTAAACTGGAAGAGGGCAGGATTAGATGAGGTATTAGGAAGAAATTCTTTACTGTTAGGGTGGTGAGGCACTGGAACAGGTTGCCCAGAGTATCTCTGGAAGCATTTGAGACCAGACTGGATGGAGCTTTAAGTAACCTGATCTAGTGGAAGGTTCTCTGCCCATGGCAGGGGGGTTCGAAACAAGACAATCTTTAATGTCTCCTCCAACCCAAACCATTCCATGATTCTGTGATTGTTTAGTTTTGTTTTCTCAGTTTCTTAACTCTTGCTTATGGTGCTCAGACGTCTGGAACTATTCAAAAGAAAATATCATCAGCTAGGGATATCATTAAAGCATTGTCCATAATTCCTGAAACATTTGCTTTGAATAGGCACTCAAAGAATCTACTACTGCTGGCTTATGTTGGGCTACTTGTGACAATGACATTGTGTTTACACCATGAGTACACACAAAGGCGAAATAACAATTGCAATTCAGTAACCTGCACTGCTGGTACAGGCTCAGGAAAGTAAAGGGTGACCTATCAGTTGTGCAATCATCCCACTGCTCTGCCCATTCTTTAGACTTACACAAATGTAGTCACACGGGCCACATGACTGAGGGGGGGAGCTCAGATACAGAGGAGCTGGATTCAAACCTCCCCTGGCATTGAGAAGCCAATGTTTGATTAACAACATCTTCCAAAAATCAAAACCATCCTGTAAGTCTTGGCCTATGAAGCCATAAATTGCTGATGGGACAACAGAAGCAATGTCTCAAAGAAGCAAGCTAAAGTCTGGGAAGAGTGCCTGGATACAATCAATCACGTAAACCTAATAAACAATACAGCTGTTACATACAGATGTAACCAGCACTGCAATGTTTTCCAAAGGGCCTGCAAGAAAGCAAGTTACCATTAAATGCTGTCTCCTGCAGACATTTCTATATGATAGGTACTTCCAAGATTTTGGCAGCAACGCCACCATAAAATTATCTTCTTCCCTTATTCCAAGAAATCAAATTTCTCTATCGCAGTTTTCCTGGTGAGCCAGGAAACAGAAGGCACTCTAGCCATGTGAAAGCAAGGCATTTGCTCAGCCTCTCTGCACCAGCGCTCGCACCACACGCTCAAAGTGGATCACACAGTCCCAGCATGCCTTCAGCACAGCCTCCCCTCCAGAGCCATGCTCCCAGCACCCACCAACATTTATGCAGGAACACAGAAAGTGGCAAGGTTTCCTCCAATGGTTTTCAAAAATGAAGCCTCCATGAGAGGAAAAGCAAGCAAGTTTCTGTCACTTAATCCAATGTAAAGCACAAGGGAATCCTGGGAATGATTGCTTCCTAAAGACATCCCAGCTCCATGACAGAGTGAGTTGGGCTGGTCAGCCTGCAGCAATCCTGCCAGACTGAGAGTAAGGGCAGGAAAGCACTGATGCAGCCACGGGCATAGGCAGCTGCAAGAACACCTACCCCAGCTCTTTTTAGGAGAGTTTCAGGTGACTGAGCTTTTAGCAGAGCTCTGCAAATTTCCTCCCAGTCTGGGGTCTCTGGCTGCAGCTCTCACAAAAATGCATGAGGCTGCACTTCTTGCTGCTCCCCTTTTTCAAAGGGTGCTATTAGGCTCAGCTTTCTGTATAGAGAAATTTTTTAAAAAAAACGACCAAACAACCCCGACCTTAATGATCATGCTGTTTCCAGAACACAGAATAATGTTTCCTGGGTATTTAATACTACTTTGGAATGTCTTTACTTATATGTTTTCTTTTTGGTGAACTCTAAAGTATAAATTTCCTCCCTGCTACATCGACTGATTGGTGAAAACAAAGTCTCAACCGATTTTATTGTAAAACCACTCCACCAAGTTTCTGCTTTAACCAACCTTAATCTGCCATCCATTTTAGCCACTGATCCTGGGGCCAGGCTGTGAATGTATATCCCGGGAGAACTGTTTTCCAGCGTGAGACAACAGGCACCAATGCCAAGCCCAACCCCTGGCTCTGTGAAAAACAAGTACAAAGAAATGTGGCAGATTGTAATCGCACAGGACACACAAGTGTTTGTGTTCCCACATCCCATCTGAGCTCAGGACTCTTGTTATTGTTTCAGGGCTGGCCTTAGGTGCAGTCAGCCAGGAAGCCAAGACCAACAAGTTGAAATCAGGATTGAAAATAGCTGATCCTGACTGTTTTCTGAGATTCATCACTCTCAGAAAATATTCCGTGCGCCGTGGGAACCTCCTGGAAATGTCACACAAGGTCTGATCTGGTCCAAGGTGCAAAGGAGTAGGGGCAGCAATCCAGTCAAGATGTCACTTAAAATTACTGCAGAAAACACGAGCACAGAAGATGCTGCCAATTGTATTGCTCTCTTTCGTTAAATATCTCTATGGCATTCCTCAGCAAAGAAGCACAAAGGAAGGTGAGGCATTATCTCTGATTCAATGATCACCTCTGTCCACTTTCACCTTTGCTTTCCTTCAGGTAACTACATCCCTGAAGTAGGAATTACTGGACATCTTACATTCTCTCTCAAAATTTTGAATCCAACCTTTAAAATCACTTTACTTTAAGTCTTAAAAATTGGCATATTTGTCTAGCATATATAACATACACTTTAAGTTTATAATGAGCAATTATTAATAATGAGAGCAACCCTTATGGAGGAATTCAAACAGGTCATCTGGGAACTTTTCAACACTGTGCAGCTTTGTCTTCCCCGGAGATGCCCTTTAAGAGAAGGGCAAGGCTACCTGGGCTGCCAAGAGGCTGATTTACATTTTTCCTGGTATCTCACAGCCTCCCTCTTCAGCAGCATAGACACTGACTGCTACCCATAGGACACTGCTGATTCTGAAGAAGCAAAATGCAGAAAGGGGAACTCTTCAGAAGTTTTTGCATTAGAGGGTACTTTTCCCCCTCACCCTGTGGTTCAAGGTCAAACGGGCACAGGCGGGTGCACCAGATATGAGAGTCTTTAACCCATTCCCAAAAACTCCCCTAAGAAGCAGGGATTTTTTCTCCCAGACCATTTTGATGGACCCTCACCTTTATTGAGTGTCACATCCATGACGATCCTGTCCTTGGGGCCAGGTCCTTTGCGGCTGGAGGAGGAGCCATCGGGCTCCTCAAGGCCGGGGACAGGCACACTGCTGCTGGCACTGGAGCTGGGGGAGCTGGAGCGGCTCAGCAAGGTGGGGGTGACGCAGGGTGTGAGGCTGGGGCTGCGCAGCCGCGTGCGCACCGTCAGCGTCACCACACCCTTCTTGAGTTGCTGCAGAGACAGCACAGAACCACAGTGAGGTGACCAACATTTGTCACTAAACCTGCACACAGTAACTCGTCGCAGCGCAAGAGTATCAAGCTGAGGGTACAAGATGGCACTGAGTGAAGAGGAACATGAATCTCTTCAGAGCTACATCCATGTTACCTTAAACCTCTGGATGGCCTCCTGATGGGTCAGTCCTTGTAGAGACTCTCCATTAACTTCCAGGATTTCATCTCCTGGTAAATAGATACAAAAAATGACGTCAGCAATATAGAGACTATAAAGATTCAAAACATCTTTCCTGAGCATGAGGTGACCCACTACTATGAGGATTCCAGTTAACTATTCAATAAAAAGCCTTTTACTGTCCTCAATTTATTTTCACTTGTACTAATGTCTCTGCAAGTTACCAGTGACGAATTACCGGAGTGAAAACTGTTCTTCGGCAGATATCCTTAACCTGGCATTCTCACATGCACAAACAAGCTGAAAACACAACGGATTTTAATTGAAATCTAAAAATAGATGATTATGACACAAAGTCCAAAGGTACTATAAAAGTGCCCTTCTTTTGGAAGCATTAACAGGAGAAATGAGGAACTAAGTGAAACACTACAGCAGATCACTTCAAAGCCTGTTCAGAGAAAACTAACCTTGCATCCACGTGCAGAAAGCAAATGTGTTCCCTTACTAAATGCCTGCGGACAGAGAAGCATGTAGTAGCCCACACGCTGTGACAGCAAATGTCTTTTTCACCTCAAGGAACATGTCCTGTCAGATTTCCACCAGCTTTCAGGCTCTGGGTCTTACTACTTACACCCAGCTGTGCTATCTACCTTCATTTTATTAAAAGGAGGGTCAGCATGATCCAGATCCACTTCCTGCAATTTTATTTGTGTCTGTGCAAAATTACATGGGGCAATACCATCAGCTAAGTCTACCCTTCCTCTCCTTTCCTAGCCTCAGTAAAGAAAAAAGGAGAAGAGTTTGCAAGCTATGAATAGCCTGCAAATGATTGCTGGGTTTATGGGACAGCTGTTACTTATTGGCTTCCCACGGCAAGTGCACAACCTCTGATGCAGGGATGCGAGCTTCCCTCTGGCAGCAAGCGTGAGAGTTGGCATCAAAGGCAGTCTCAAATCCAAGTGTGATAAGACGTAAAGAGGGGAACGATGATATGAGGAGAGAAGTAACACACGAGCAGCTTGAGAGAAGTAAGACAGGAGTAGCTTTCCGTGGAAGCAAAGTAATACAACCCCTGCAGAAGGGTTGTAAACCACCACTCATGGTCACTTTGTATTTTCAACAGTGTGTTAAGAGTCTGTCTGTCTGACACAGCACTCAGACCAGGGTGCAGCACACGCAGAGCACACTATGCATTCAGCTCAGACACCAAGAATGGAACAGCAGTAAAAACTCTGGCTATATCTCCTTCTCTGACCAGGGTGAGCTTACTGCCAATCCCATCCTTCTGGTTTTTTTCTGGTTATGACTCTTACTCGTCCTGTCAAAATCATACCCAAGAGCCTCTCCCAAACATGTCCCTATATATAACCCCTTGTCAGACAAGCATCTTTAAGCCAGATGCTGTAGACTATCTGTATTTCCATGCTGTCACTGGCCCTGTCCAACTGAAGAATTGCAGCTTACTATTTGGACAAATAAAGTTCATGAAAGAGAAAGGGGAAAACAAAGTGGCCACCACTATGCTGTAGTTTCCCCTTCCCAATATGCAATATAATCAGTGATGTAATATGCAATATGAATGATCTTCCACAGGATGAACAAACAGGGTATGTTCTATTTTCCATAGCCTCCTTCTGCTGGCCAGGTGCCTAAATATAGCTGTACTTGAGTTTTCCTCCTGGACTGAAATAATATCCCACTGTAGTCCTTTATGCAAAGCTGGATTCCCTCTACCGTACCTTCTTTAAGCCTTCCATCAGCAGCTGCTGCTCCATTTGGGAATATAGTCTTCACAAAAATCCCCATGCGTCCACGAGCAGAATCCTGACCTCCCACAATGCTGAATCCAAGACCCTACAGAAAAGAGAGGAGAAGACACACAGCTGGCACCTTACTCTATTATCACCTGTGTGAGAAAGACTGCCAGTAATGTACAACACAAGGGAAAGATGAAAACCTAAAACCTTCTGATGAATTGCATTGCCATCTTACTCTCTCCTTCCATTTGCTCATTTACTTTCACTTGATTATCAACACACTCATCAGCCCAAAAAGTAGCAGCAGGCACTCTAAGCTGATACAGCAAAATTTCTGAGATTATTTTGGGTTTTTCAAAACACTGGGTTGAAGGCGTTCTCATTTTAAAAACATAACACATTCCTTTTAAATTAACAGACAGTCAATTCCTACCCCTGAGATCTATATCCAGGATTAACTATAGGTTTCTCTTATGTCACAGATCCTACATTTCCTCAGGAAGAAGAAAAGCTTCAGACCATGACATAAGGTCAGTCCTGCAATGTCAGGAATGTAGCTTAAAGGGGAATGGCATGTGGGGGCTTCCACTCACATGTACATTTTTAATTATTCTGGAGACATAGATCACGTTGTATTTAGAAAAATCTAGATCAATGGATTCCCCAGGGCTCCATCCATTAGCTCTTATCCCTGCAGTACCGCAGCTGGCTGTGAGACCATCTTGCAAAGCTGATCAGAGAACTGATGAACATAGCACAATGAACCTCTCCTCTTTCTACTGAGTTATTTCCCAGACAAATCACTTCCTTGATCCACAACCCTTTCCCGTATTTCCCCTCGTCACTGCTGTACATGCATTTTACAGAATAAAGAGAAAAGTCACCGACCAGGTGGACAAGGGATGTGGAGAACTGTTATGCTTTAGTGATCTGAAGCCATGGATATTATTATTGCCTTGGGCAGCGCTCTCCAGCTGAGGGATGCTGCCAGGGCAAGCACTGTGTTTACAGTCCAATACAACAATCAGATCTTTTGCTTCACTACGTGAATACAGAGCAGGCCACCACAGTTAAAAGTTTCTAGGAATTTGATAAGACATTACTTATTTCTGGAAAGGAAGCAACTTAGGTCCCTTGTGCAGCACAACGTAATTCCACTAACTGTTCAACCCAGTGCAATTAGCAACTGTAAATCAACCTACAGAAAGCAGGATGCTCCTGGTACTCCCATGCCTGGACACAAGAGTTTTCCCCATGGCTCCATGGGTGGGTTGGGAGAAATATGTCTGCAAAGTACAGCAGTTCCTACACTAGCCCACCTTCCCAGACAAGCACTGCCACTCCACAGAGGAAGCCACCCCTTGCAGATCTACCTACAGACGAAAAATTGAAGACAAACACTTGGCTCCCAGCCATGAACACTGCAACTCTGTGGAAAAATGTTTCAAGTCCCAGGTTTGCACAGGGATAATAAAGTGAGTGCTACTGCACAAATTGTACAAAGTGCAATCCCTAACAGAGGAGATCACCCAAGAGGTGGGTGGAAGGCACACCAAATGGCAGCTGCTTTAGGTGGTTCATATCTCTAGAGTCTACATTCTCCCCGCTGCTTCCTAAAACCTTGGAGGTAAGTGCAGAAAGGCAGGAGAAGGTGGCTTATCCCAGGGGGAGGAAAAAAATCTAATTTTATGAGAAAAACAGAGTCAAAAAATAAGTATGTGAAAAATGAAAAAATATTTGCTTGTCATAAAAAACCCACAGCTCCTAAACCAAGGAAAGTTAAAGCAACTGTGAGTCAGTCTACCAAGAGAAATCAGTATTTCTCTTTGCTAAATATAAAGCACAATAAGGAATTAGTTTTGCATTAGAGCTTGAAAGTCAAAACAAGTCTTCTTAGTCTAAAACAAATCCATCTGATGACTTTAAAGAGTATTTCACAAAAGGACATGCATATTTTTAGCATATTTAAATGACAGCTCCAATACTAGTGTGGATTTGATTAGGGAAAACAATATACACCTGGGTTAACGCTTATATATTTTTCCTTAGCATTCAGCCAGCTGGTACCTAGCAAGTGTGTAACATATTATTGGGAGAGAGAAGAGGACTTTTTGACCCATGGAATTCAGTGGTGTCAGAGAAGCAATCAGCTAGTAACCTGTCTTCAGGTTTAACACTTAATTTGCAGTAATTTTTTTTTTTTTTTAAATGTATTCAGCTTCCACAGAGGGAAAATATGCTTGTCCATAAATATACATGTGAACAGGTACTGTTCTGTAGCTGCACCAACTTTGCATAAACATACATATTTAGAGATCCATTATTAATATGTGATATCTCAGTAATGGCGAGATGCACCAAACCACAATGAAACCACCCTGTGTCAAGTGCGCGACACGAACATCACATCCCCTGTACTTTGCAGGGGTAACTTTGGCATTTATGTTTGGAAATGGGATTTGTTTATCATTAGCATTACTACCGGCTAGCTTGAGGGCAGCTGGAAGTACAGGAGATACCTCTTAAATGCCAGCTTTGCTACATGTGAGAAACATACAGAAACCCTCACCTTCCCCTGCCCTTTCATCAGGACAATGTTGGAAATGATGGACGGCTGGGTCAGTCTCCATGGAGATTCCACTTGGGCAGCACTGAAGGAACGGGTAGATTTCTTCACAATATGGTAGTCCTAATATCAACAAACAAGGATAATTGCTCTGATTGCTTGGCACAGATACTGGGGATGTCATACCGGGAAAATTGTATGTGTCAAGGAAGAGGGATGCAGTATCTTAGAGATATATTCAGAGGAATGTTCAAGGAATGAAACCCCAGCTCACTACAATCAAAGTGAATCTTGCCACAGTAATTTTCCCACATTTCTCACAGTAGAATCATTTTGAAATGTATCAGTCACAATTTGAATTAAAAGGATTAAAGGTAACCTCATGATATACTCAAGTCCTTATCTGCTAAAAAAAAAAGAGAAAGGAAAAAAGAAGGGAAAGGTCTACATTTTGAAATAATAAAAATAAAGAGCATTAGGATTTTTTTTTTTTTTTGTAAAATCCTCACATCTCTAGAACTGCAACACTTTAAGATGAACAGCCTTAGGACCTTGTGGCCACAAGCAAGCAGTACTCTCCATCATAATGCTCAAAGAAGTTCTCCGTAGGTGGCCAACACATCCCATTTTGGTCTGCAGGCCTGGTTCAAGTCCCATGACGTACCTACGTGCTTCTTTTCATGACCCTCACCCACTTCTATGAGCTCCAGGCAGATGCCATAGGACCGAGCACAGTGGGGTGCTCACAGCCAGCTCCGCCTTCCCTCTCACCTGTCTGGCTCCTGCTGACTCCAGCTGCTGGGGCAGAGAGTGCTTTCTTCCACCCCGGGAATATTTCACTGCTATTTCATAATTTGATTCACCATTTTCCACTGTCAGCTCATCATCTTCTCCCACAGACTCCAAGCGGGATCCGGCACCTAAGAAAAACCACAGAAACACATCCTGCAAACATCTGAGAGCTGCTTTAGCCTCTCTCACCAGCAGGCAATAATCACCTCCTGAAAAAACCAACTTAAAGTGCCTTAAGACAATGCTACCAGCTTCTCAGACGGGCAGTTAGAAACCAGTTTTGATCACACTCAACCAGGAACTTTTCCTGCTGTCATAGGTTTCCTGCAATCTTTCAGTGATACTGAACTCATCGTATTAAGGAAAAGAAGAAGATAATTGAGTCAGTAGCTCAGGGACAGGAAAGAAATTCATCTGTTCACACCCAATGGCACTTGCCAGTGCACTAAGCTCTCAAGCTTCATGTATTTAAAATTGAAAGACCTGACACTGCAGCAGTATTCATTTCTGGAGGTGTCATGTCACTCTGAGGGAATTTTTTCTGGAATGGAAGAAGTAAAAATGTGCCAAAAAAATGCTATTTTCTCTCCTTTTGGCAACAATCCTAGTTTGTCTTAAAGAGAGGAGTGCAGAGTTCATGTAACAAATAGAATTATTTGTCTTGAAGGACATCCTGTAATTAGCCACAGAGTATCCCACTCCTTGCACCAAGGGCTCCTCCAATTCTCATTTTCTCCAAGCTCCCTGCAGAATCCCTGGCCACAGCAGTTCCCGCACATTTATCCTTGTCATTTCCCCACCACACAGGGAAGGGCCATTAACCCCTATTTTACAGATGAAAACCCAAGACACATGCCAAATATGCACAAGCTGGATTTCATGAGGAGGATTTAAGATTACTTTAAACCAGCATTATGTTGTAGCTGTCACAGAGAGCAACAGCTGTGTTTTCACAGCTTTCATCCTCACTGCCCTGTCTGTACTCCAGGAACAGGGAGTCATGGGCTGAGGTAGACGCACTGAAAATTTGCTCAGGAGAGCCCCAAACACATTTTCTGCCACCTCCTCCTTGCCTGGAGACTGTGCAAGCATCGCTCTCAGTGCCAGGGAGGGATGGAGCATAGAGCTGGGGCAGCCGCTTTTTTTTCACTCAGCATGAAAACAATTCTGCTGATGCATCCATAGGCAGAATTTGTATCCAGTGCCCAGAGTGCAATTCAAACCTGCTCCCTGCTTTGGGATCTGAAATTACCTCTGCTTTTCAACTCCCCTTCCCCCAGCACACAGGCTGCTGCTGCTGCACACAGACAGGATCGCAATCTTGGCAGGACCAGCATCCTGGCATTCCTTCATTCCCTGGCACCTACGACTAACCCTTTCCCATCATTTCTCCCTCCCTTCTTCTAGGAGAACAGTTGTAATTCTGTATTTTCTGCCCATCTCTGAATGCATCTTCCCTTCTCGTGCTGCTGTCCAGGCTGGTAGATGCTTCAGCCTCACCCACAGCCAAAGGGCATCAGCACTCATGGGAACAGGGTCTGGATCCCCACTGAGCCACCAACTCACGGCCTCAGGGCTACAGGCAGAGGAGCATCCTGGAGGACGCTAAAAATACCTTAGTAATTGGAAATTACAGTGAACACAGGAGGGAGGGAGCCTCAGAAAGCATTAGGGTTTTGAACATGATCAAGCTCTGCACACAGGTTACTGTTAAGATGTGGGGACAAAGCAACAGAAAATCTGGGGATTAGTCACCATAAAGGCATTTGGATCAGAGCAAACTGAATTATTAAAAAAAAAAAAAAAGAGAACGAAAGAAACAAAAAAGAAATACACTTCTAAGTTTTGCATGATATTTCTGTTCCTACAATAGTTCAGCTCAAGAGGCTGAATACAATTATCTTATAGATGGGATTTTCCTTCCAAAACAAACTTAATATGATTTCAAAGGAATGCCATCTCACTTTTAGACAGTTAAAAAAAATACACATTAAAAATCTACAATTGCTATCTTCTATCAGCCCAGCTTTACCTTGGGATCGACTTCTGTATTTCAGTATGCCACTTGCAAGAGCTGAACTCTGATTGTTTCCTTTGGACACTTCGGCACAAGCTGGATCTTGAGACTTCTCAGTTTCCAGCACCTAAAAGAAATTAAAAAGAAATAAAATTGTTGTAAACTAGAGATGTTGGTGACGTTTTTCTCATTTTCATTACGGAACAGAAAATTCCATTGCATATCATGTTTGTTTCCAAAACATGTCATTGTACTAAGCTAGCATACATTTGCAGTAAGTAATTTTTAGCAATGCCTTTGGACATTGCATCCTCTGCAAGACACCACACGAATGCCCCCAGAATGCATCCAGCACTTGCGGCACCTCATTCAGGTGCTTTTGCATGTATTTGAACAAAATTCTAGCTTTCACTTGCATTTGTGCTGCTCTGCAGGCTTCCACAGACATCACATCTTTACAGAGAAAACCACTTTTAAGAAGCATTACTTTATTGTTAGTATCTGCTGAGCACCAATGCAAAGCTTGATGACGAAAAGCTTTTTTAACAGAAAGTTATGACAGCTAAGCACTTTAAAAGCCTGGAAATGTGCAGTTTAAGTTTACACGTGGAATCACAACCCCACCACCCTGAGTAAATGCACCAGGACAGGAGAAGTCTGTTTACCGAGTGTGTTTGCCCGGACGCCAAGTAACAAGGTATGCAGCACGGCCACATGTTCTCTGCCTCCTGCTATCCTGTGGTCAGGAGGAGCAGAACTGCCCATGCGCAGGCTCTGCCCAGCCCGTGCATTTTGGAAGGTGCTGGTGAACTGCTGGAAGTCAGTTTTAAAAAAACCCCACCCAAGTAACCAAACACTTTCCTGTAAAAATAATTTCTGCTTCTGCTATTCAGTCTTAAAAACGTCAGTCTTTCCCACAACCAGCCTCCCATCCCCCAGTCCCTCTTATACCCAAGCCAACAAAGCCAAAGTTTATCTTTTGTGCAAAGTCTAGACTTCATGATTTCAGTTTGAACAGTAGAAACTTCAGGAAAACATAAAACTGGCAGAAAACAGGAAGCTGGAATGGAAACTGCTTTTTATTCCTTCCCCTTCAACACGAACAGCTACACTTAATTTACACAGTTTGTACATCCTAGGTAGTAGTCTTTGATTTTTCAAGACATTGCAGCAACTACTTCAGAGTCCACTTCTAGCATCAAATGCTCTGCAGCTCACAGATCCATGTAAACTTAAAACCATGTGATTCACTCATTAGTCTGAAAAACCCAGCACTTATGATTTGGTCATCCTAATGAGGGATTCATTCCAGAAAATATGTAAGACATCAGATTCAAAAACCCACCCAAGACACCCAAACCATCAGCAATTAGGCCACAGCCGAAGTATCACAAGCTCTCCTTCCAAGAGACTTCTGGGATATCCAGAAGACAGCAGAAGCATGTGGAAATAAGACAGGACCTCATGGATCTCACAAAGATACATTGAAATTTACCCCACAAGCGAGAACACTCTTTATGAACTGAGTATGCCTCCCCTGTAGAAGGGTAGAAATCATTTCCACAGACACAAAAAATCATGTAGCTGGTGGCTTTACAGGTGCCAACAAACCAACTGGTGCCCAGGGCCAGTGCCAACTCTGTGGTGGGGAATATGTGAAGCACAGAGATGAAGAAAAACAAGAGGAATGTCTCCCTAAAGCAGCCAGTTTTGCTGGTGTGCTGTTTAACTATCTGAACAGACAGGGATGGGTCGAATCTGACTTTTCTGGAGCTGAGCACAATGCAGCTCAAGTCTGGAGCTATAGAGCTGTTTGCTTTAAGCAGCCTGCATGGACATGGGCAGTTACACCTGATAAGACCACACAGCTCCCAGCGCAAAGCTGGATCACTTCCTCCAGCTCAGAGGACAGGGGAAAAAATGACTTAGGTTGTAGCAGTGTACAAAAAGATGCTGAAATCACCTCTACCAGGGCCAGTTTCCACCCTGAGCCCAGGCTCAAGGGTGACCTGTTCAGTACATCCTGTGCCTCTACTACATGAGGTTTGAGTTTGGTTTGCTGCCGGTAGGTTGGGGTTTTTGCTGATTTTTGTGCCACAGGAGAAAAGTACCAATGCATTCTGCAACTCCATACATTTTCATCTGCTGGGGTGGGTAGAAAACCAGGACACAATTGCCACTTGTATTAAAACTGTGCACCCCACGCTACCTTCCCCTCATGGCAATCCTGGAGCCTGTGAGCCTACAGACGTCAAAGCCCAAACCCCATGTATGATCCACAGAAGATCACATGTGTGCAAACGCCAATGCTAGGGAAAGCCTCAAGACATTCTCAGCAGCTTCCTGAAATTATATTTTATCCAAATAGGCTTCAGACAACAATTAGGAAGTAAAAACATTTAGACTATCTATGTCTGTGGGTATTTTTTATTTTACTAGAAGTATTTTTCTGACGCTAATTATAAACACATAGGGGAAGACACTAGCATTTGCAATGAAGTAGATACTCTTTAAGTTGTTGAGCTTGCCTAATAAACCACCAGGAGTTTTATCCTATTCAGAAAACACTTAGAAATCTGATCTACAAAGCCTGCAAGAACTCCCCAAAGACGTGTGTGTCTGTAATCTTTGGCTCCCTTGTAACTTACACAAGAAGAAAAACCCAGCTCCACCTTATCCTTCTGGCTGTGAACATATCGCTTTACTGTCTCGAGGTGGCTGCCCAGATTTAACCATGCCACTTTAATTTTCCTCACTTTCAAGGAAATGAAGCTTATTATTTCAGTCCTGTAGGTCTCTTATTAAACTAAACCAATAAATCCTGCCCAGTGCCATCCCAGCATTAAGGACAAGGGGAGCTTTAACATGCACAGTAGTTTGAAGGGAGATGTAAAAATAGAGCCCATTTTGCCAGTTCATTAAGTAGCTCTGGGATCAAGTGACGGTGACATCTCAATTGATTTCAAAGGAAACGGCGCTATCAGGGACTCGCGGTCCTGGCACTGCACCAGAATGAACAACTGCCCTCAGAGTCCTCGCCTGGGCAAAGCTCCAGCATGACCAGGCTCTTAATTAGGCGAGATGAAGAGCAGGATTATGACAGTCTGTATTGTTTAACCGCAAACAGCTTGGCAATCCCTGCCTATCTACAAAAACAAGACGGCACACAGAGGTTGATACAATTTAATAAGCAAACTGCTTTTCTGCTGCCCTTGCAGAGCTCCTCAGCTGCTGCCCTTCCCAACAGCGAGCCCACCCGACTCCCCGTGGCACAGCCTGGCTGGCTCTGCTGAGGAGCACTAGCAACATGCAGACCAGTTTATGCTGGTGGTTTGGGAATGAAGCAGCGAGAACCAGACTGAGAAGTCTGCAGCATGCCAAATTCTGCCCTACCCGCACTGGCAAAGCAAGTCCACCAGCAAGACCACCGCCCTTCCTCAGAACAGCCATGTGAAAGAGGAACGGCTGTGCCCCAGCCCAAGCTCCATGGGAAAATTCTGCATCTTCTCTGGTCCCATTGGCACTCTGTCCTTGTCTCTGACCACGACAATTTTTCCTTAAGCAGCACTACCCCAAACACTTAACCATGAATTGCCCCAACACCACTGTCTGTGGGGCAGCCATCAGGAGGAACCCAACAGGCCTCCACGAGGAGCCAGCACGGACCCTTCAGAGCAATGCCCACAAGACCCAATGCAAGCCTTCACCTGCTCCCTGCACAGAGTCTTTCTTCCTAGTCCCTTGAGACTAACTGATGCCTTAAAGTCTTTAACTTTCAAAAAATTGTCAAGATTTTTTTCCAAGATATGGTATAATTCTAGCTGTTTCAGTCATTTGTGCAATTACTTATTGCCTTATGGGGCACAGCATGCTTTAAGCCTTAAATGTATCCACTAGGCAGGGAGCTCCACATGCCCCTTTGCCTTGCACAGAAAGTAAAATACCTTCACTTTTAAATTAGCCGTTTTTCACTTTAATTGAATCCATCTCACAGACAAATTACGAACTGCAGCACTATAATTTACGAGAATTAACACTGCAAGTGATGCAGAGGACATGGATTTTCTAATCTTGGACAGCACTGAGTTTTCCATGCCTTACTGCTCTGTTTTAGAGCATGTACAAAGCTGCACAGATCCTAGGAGGAGGCTGATGAGCTGGGACATACTGCATCAGGGGCTGCAGCACCCAGGGGCATTTTTCCAAAGCACAGCACATCCCAAGACCCAGGGAGCTCCCTCAACTGAACCATGGGGCTCACAAGAAGTCCAGATTAAATCCAGACTTAGCAATTTTTGGTGAAAGCTAGAGGATTCCCCTCCTCCAAAGGGCACTGCATTACTAGTCCCCTCTGTCATGACACAAAAGCAGAGAACAACTTGGAGCCAGGGATGGAGGAAAAGATAAGGAACATCACCTCCACATCAGCACTAATCCAGTGCCTTAAACTGGCACCTCAGAAAAAAACAGTGCCCTGGTTTCAAAAAAGCTGGTGCAAAGCTGACAGAGCAGACAGCAGTTCTGTTAATTGACCAGGGAGGCTTCAGGAAGGCTCAAATTTGGGCTGTGTTTAGCAGCACTGATATAACAAAGCATCCACCACCTTCCCCAGAAGCTTGCCTAGGAATTCCCTGTGCTGGTGCCATTGGTGCAGACCATACTTCCTCCCACCCAGGCAAAGGAGATGGGAACCCAAGGCCTCCTTTACTTAATTTTAAAGAAAGTGTTGGAAACCTCTTGGTTCATGCGCAGCAAGAGATCAGGAAATCTGATAAACAGTCAAGAACTGGAGCTGCCTAGCTTTCTGAATAGGTGGAAATGCCAAATAAACAAAACAAAAGCTTTTAAAGTGGTCTCTAAGAACATCTAGTCTGCCACTTTACCGAATGCCTGCACTCAAAAGCGACCTTAAGCCTTCAGTATAATGCAGTAGTTGCTCGACAAGGAATTACTATTCACTTCAGGAGGCACAGTTATTTTTGTGTCTCTTTTCAAAATCTACAGAGTAGTCACACACAAGAAACAAAACCTGGCATTCACTAGCACAAAGACAGCAGCATTATCTGCCTATGCACACTCTGTAAACAGACTGGAAATGCACAATGGAAGAGCTGAGCTACTCTCATCTTCCATAATGTTTATTTATTTTTTACAAGACTCTCCAAAACCTTCTTGAATGTGTGTGATAGCAGGAGCCACAATGTGTTGACCATGTTCAGAGGATGCTGGCAGATTCTTGATGTCGCAGGATCCCAGCTGTGCTGGCTCCAATGACTCACTGGTCAAGAGCTGCAACTAAGCAAAGCAGACTCCATTTTCAGACTTCCAAAGAGTCACTAAAATTATTAATAATGTTTTGAAGAGAAAAAAATCTTCTAAAACATATCCTTTTAAACAGGAAGAAATGCAGGAAATGGCTAACGCAGCCAAGTTTTCCAAGAAACACATATTGCAGACAACACATGCACTTGGAAACAGTAAGATGCTCCCAGCTAAACAGCTCCCAATCCTTTTTGGACCAGATTACTCTTCTTCTGCAGTATACTATGATTTTCACTAGAAACAGCTTTTGAGCTAAAGAAAATCAAACGCACACAAACAGATCCCTCCTGTTCTCCTTTTTCTCCCCCCAAACATCAAAAAAGCAGGACACATGCTTTCCATGTAGTTTAGTCACTGCCCACGAGATGTCTCTATGTGCTGCAGAGAAATCCCAGAAGACCAGTCTTAGTAAACAGCAGAGACCTAAAGGATTCCATGAATCTATGACAAACATGGAACTCAAGCAGTGTGAAAGCTAGTTCAGCTACTCCATTATTTTGTTTAATACATGCTCAGTTCATGGCTTAGCACAAATCCGGAGCCTTTGCATCCTGACAAACAATAAACTGCTTATCTTTTTTTCTTTCTTTTTTTTTAAATCATGACAACCTTTTTATTCCCAGTAAGGGACAAAACATGCAATAATCACGCCTCAAAATAAACAGTTCTCCTGAGAATGAAACAAGACCTTCTTAATACTGACATCAACCAACAGCTGCAGAGAGCATTCCCATGATGCCACTGGTGGGAGCTCTGGATTTCAACTCCAAACTGGCATTTTATACCATCCTAAGTACACAAGAAGACATGGAATATGTAAAAATTATGTGTCTTTCATACCTGCATCTTCAAGGATCTGAAGCCTCATACATTATAGAGGCTGCACAGCACATCTCAAATGAGTTCTACCTGATCCCAACCAAGACTGGACAGCGTACATGATCAAAAATTTGCAGATGTGGTAGTGAGACATCCACACTAACTCAAAAATTCTAGAGCCTGTATCATCCTTCTGCTAATGTATGTGAACCGCATGGCTGCGACAGCATTTCTCTTGTTCCAGTGCCATGAGGGTGTTATTTTTAGCTTGTTAAAGGCAGTTCATCTCCTTCAAAACTGGGCAGTTATCCAAACAGCCAAAGGAGAGACAGGCTGTACTGTATCTGATGCTTTATGGGAAGAGCCCTCATTCACAAAAACAAAGACCATACAGAACCTGTACTGTAGATAAACTTGTGTTTCTATTACTCTGCTGACTTGGCTTTCAAATATATCACATAGGAAGAGCAAAAATTATAACTGGGGGCCTTTTCTACACTGTTATTTATGGTCAAGTCAGAAAGGTTATCTTCCACCAGCCAAAGCAAGAGGAGGTATTTCACATTTTGTAGACTGCACCACATCTACAGAGAACCCTTCAAGTACTGGCCCCTGGGCCCCTGGGTGAAAGTTTTCTCTGGTCTTGCCTTAAAGATGGAGGCAGCAGGAAGAGGCCCAGAAGGGCTGGGAGCCAGGCACAGGGAATGATATGAGTGCTCTGAGGAGCTCCCTCCTGACATGAAGAACGCATTCATGTTAATGTCTCCTTGACAGGTGAATTTTACAATGTATGAAAAACAGTAATTCAGTGACACTGCACCCCCTGGGGGCCTTTCAGCACTCTTCCTCCTCCCCCAGCTCATGTGATGTGTGCCAACACCTTCCTCCAGCCCTGACCAGTGTGACACCACCACAATCAGCCCATGGCTGAGCAACCCACCCTCAACAAGTCGAACTGCAAATGCTTATTTTAATGTGATAGGGCTTCTAGAAACAACACGATCTGTGTGAACAAGATTTGGTCTCCAAGCATTTTGTCATTTCCTCTTGGCCAAATTCCTAACTTTACTCTGAAAACTTGCTTCTGGATTCACTGTAGGACTCAGCATCTCATCAGCCACAGCATGGGTGAAGGGTACTGCTTGGGCACCCATGGATATGCTGGACAAGACCGTACCTCAGAAAGGTACAGTTCAGCCAGACTTTCAACAAGTTCAGCATTTACAGCTGAGCAGCAGCTCTGAGCCATGCCAAGGTGTAGCTGGACACAGCCCTTGCCTGCCTCATCTCCAAGGGTGATGTGGCAGAAGGCAAGATCTGCAAACATTGCCAGACCTCACCATGAAAAGAGTTACTGAACCATTCCCAGGACATAACCAAGCCCCACACCAGGCTCTTCAATTTCTTCCTTTCCCACCACCCTAAGTAAAGTATTTCATTGCTAACCAAATTTCTGCCAGGAAAATCATCTTCTTGCTTTTCTTCCAGCCATGCAGTGCTGTTTGAGGAGTGAGACATGTTTATGCAGCCTGTGTTGAGACTGCAGTGCCCTAATGGGAACAAACACTCCAGTACTCCAAGTAACGAGGGCCCCTCCCCAGGCTCTGCACACATTTAATTGTTGAGTTATGCTTCCTGTTCCTTCTCAATGCTAATGCTTTCTCTGAAATTCTCTCTCAGTGTTTCCAGAAGAACTTTTGACCCCAAGACTGCTTTTAAAGTTATGGCATTGTTATCCTCTTCATTATGCTTGCATGGCTACAGGTAATTATGTATGGATTCCCTGGTAAGACAGAAAGGCTCATGGCAGAAAACAACTAGTTAGTCCTATAGCACAGAAAAAAATATATAAACAGGGAGGGAACTTAGCTAAACAAATGCAATTCTTCACGTTCACCAAACAGGTTTATTCATCCCCTTTCAGTTACATGTCTTGCATGAAAACCACAAGTGGATTTTGGCAGGGATCAGGTAACCTGGATCACGAAAGGAACCTTAAACAGGAGACATCCTGTTTCTGTTCCTGGTAGGAGAGTGAAGACCTTGCTGGGTCATGGCTGTGTCCACGTGCAACGTGCCCAGTGCTGGTGCGATGGCACAGATCACACACTTCAGGTCATCTCAAAATGATTAAATATGAATAGAAAGGCCCTGATACCCACAGCAGAGGGTCACGCAGCTGGGGGTGATGCCAGAGGGTGTGTCCCCAGGGCTTGCCTGCACAGTGAGCTTGGGCATAGGGAGGCAAATTCTCTTCCCAGCGCCCCCTCCAAAGGCAGAGGTAAGGATGACCTCCCTTCCTCTTTTGCACAGTTCCATTCTCCATGGAGTAGACTCAGCTCAGGGTCCTGCCTCCAGCATCAGGACTGGCAGATGCCCAAGGGAAAACACAAGATTTAAGTACAAAGAAGCAGTCCCCAGCCTTCCATCCCTGCCTCCAGCAACTGCAGATCCAAACCTTCCGAGGCAGACACCCTCTTGCTGTGTTTACTAACTTGTTAGAATTTCAAGCCATTAATATGAAGGTGGTCACTGAAGCTGAACGTTTAAAAAAATACTCAGACCATCAGATATGGAACCATACATAGGCAAGTAACTTTTGAAGCAATTAAGAATGGCACATGCTTCTGTCTAGGGACCAAAAATGCCCCAAATTCATTGGACACTTTGCAAATTCTTGGTAGATGAGCCTTCTCTTTAGAGTTCACTTCCCAGGTTGCTCCACCAGCCAGCAATACAGTGACAGATTCAATTTCAAGCAACAGAAAAACTAGTAAAAGTGAATTAGAATTAAAAATAAATCGTCCAAGGCAAATACTATCATATTATCCTATTTCACACTTGGACATAAATAGTGACATTTTAGAACAGCAGTGTCAACTGCACACGGCAAAATATGGGTTAGGGTGGAGGAGTTTAAAATCCCTAAAATTGTTGTGCTGTCCTAAAGGACAACACAACTCTCTGAAGTTTCGTGTCTGAAGTTAAGGAACATTTTGGCCAAACTACTTCTGAAAAAAATGCACTTTAAGGATATTAATGTAATCCTTTTTCTGCCTGGCAGCACAAGGCTGAATAAAGTTAGAACTTTAAGGCATGTTTAATGTTAAACAGGGCTTTACATAAGGAGACTGCAAAAGCAAACTCAAATAAAATTGTATTATGTGATTTTTATTAATGAAACTTAACAAGTGGACATTCAAGTAAGACTTAAAGTGGTATTTCTCTTAAATTACAGTTTTCAAGGGCCACTAAACTCTTCTGCTGTATCCTGCAGAAGCTGACTAGCTCGGACTCTATTTCCTTGTCTGAAAATGCTGGAGCAGAACTTAAGAGAGTTGAAAAAACAACTTGCTCGTGGGGAAACTTTTTTGGCCTCCAGCCTCTAGACAAGATAATTTTCATTTTTATTATTTTATTTCACAGAATTTTAAAGTAAGCCAGGTTGGAAGGGACCTTGGGGGGGCAGCCCATTTCAAAACAGTGACACAACTTACATCAGTTTCCTCGAGAGCCTGGTCCAGCTGAGTTCTAAGTAGCTACAAGGATGAAGATTTGAATACATACCTTCATTCCAAGTGATGGTTTTTTCTGCCTGAAGCCATTAATATGAAGGTGGTCACTGAAGCTGAACGTTTAAAAAAATACTCAGACCATCAGATATGGAACCATACATAGGCAAGTAACTTTTGAAGCAATTAAGAATGGCACATGCTTCTGTCTAGGGACCAAAAATGCCCCAAATTCATTGGACACTTTGCAAATTCTTGGTAGATGAGCCTTCTCTTTAGAGTTCACTTCCCAGGTTGCTCCACCAGCCAGCAATACAGTGACAGATTCAATTTCAAGCAACAGAAAAACTAGTAAAAGTGAATTAGAATTAAAAATAAATCGTCCAAGGCAAATACTATCATATTATCCTATTTCACACTTGGACATAAATAGTGACATTTTAGAACAGCAGTGTCAACTGCACACGGCAAAATATGGGTTAGGGTGGAGGAGTTTAAAATCCCTAAAATTGTTGTGCTGTCCTAAAGGACAACACAACTCTCTGAAGTTTCGTGTCTGAAGTTAAGGAACATTTTGGCCAAACTACTTCTGAAAAAAATGCACTTTAAGGATATTAATGTAATCCTTTTTCTGCCTGGCAGCACAAGGCTGAATAAAGTTAGAACTTTAAGGCATGTTTAATGTTAAACAGGGCTTTACATAAGGAGACTGCAAAAGCAAACTCAAATAAAATTGTATTATGTGATTTTTATTAATGAAACTTAACAAGTGGACATTCAAGTAAGACTTAAAGTGGTATTTCTCTTAAATTACAGTTTTCAAGGGCCACTAAACTCTTCTGCTGTATCCTGCAGAAGCTGACTAGCTCGGACTCTATTTCCTTGTCTGAAAATGCTGGAGCAGAACTTAAGAGAGTTGAAAAAACAACTTGCTCGTGGGGAAACTTTTTTGGCCTCCAGCCTCTAGACAAGATAATTTTCATTTTTATTATTTTATTTCACAGAATTTTAAAGTAAGCCAGGTTGGAAGGGACCTTGGGGGGGCAGCCCATTTCAAAACAGTGACACAACTTACATCAGTTTCCTCGAGAGCCTGGTCCAGCTGAGTTCTAAGTAGCTACAAGGATGAAGATTTGAATACATACCTTCATTCCAAGTGATGGTTTTTTCTGCCTGGTTCAGCCTTTAGGCAATCAGGTGCTAAAGCAGCAAGTCCATCACGTCTATTAATTAAGGTTTTGAATACTCAGCAGTGAACTACATTCACAGAGAAGTTAACAACAGAATAAATCTTTGACAAACCTAGAAGCTCCTGAAAGTTTTGTAGTATTTTCTAGACTTAATAATTAGACAAGATACTGTTCTGGGTCAGAAAAGGGACAGTGAAGCCTCAGCTGACAATAAAACACTCTGAATTACTCATTATGACATAACCACCCAGCACCTGACAGCATCCCTTTAAGTCCCTCCAAAGCCCCACAGAGTAAACAAGAAAATCCATTAACCTCTTGTCAGAGGTAAGAAAGGTAACTCCTGGACAGGGCTGAGTTGAGAATCAGCTTCAAATCTAAGATGTCTTGACTCTTATACTGAGATCAGAGTCTCAGTTACCTGCTCCTGCCCTTGAGTACAACCCATCGTGGAAGTCTAATACAATTACATTTGCACTGATTAAAAATAGTTCAGCTTAGTTCCTGCTTTAATCCTCAGTCACGCTGTCATCCCTTATCTACAGTACAGATATAATGGAATACATGTGAGAGAAAGAGAAGACACATGAATATCATCAAAAGCGTGAGAGCAGCAAAGAACAGTGATTTCCAAAGCGATTTTGCAATAATCTATTTGACTATACATTTATATATATTTAAAAATAAAATCTTTTGATGCTTTGATTTCATACTGGCCTTGAAATCAGCTTTTAAGCTTTGTTATGAAAAATCCCCCCCCAATCTTGCCAGGTGGAAAAAAGCCACATGAATTTTATCTTTTCCATACATTTACCTTCCTCTGTCCTGGCTGGTGGTATGCAGTATTTGCACAGCCCAGCTCAGCTCAGGCTGCCCACACCCAATGAGGATGGATGAGGATGTAAAGCAGAGAGGTTTACACTGTGCAGACTGCCCACCCCAGGCTGCAGAGAGCCCTGTCTCCACTCCGAGGCTGACACAGCAATTGCAAGGGGAACACAAACACATTCTGTGCTTTGGATCAGAAAAGCAATGATTTCAGCTGCAGATCAAGCAAAAACAGAAGAGGTCCCAGAGAGTCACCAATAACTTATTACATTCCTTTAAATTACATCCTTTCAACAAAAGAAATTAATAGAAGCAGAAAACACAAAGAAAAGGAAATCTTGCTGCTGCTCTTCTAAAGTGTTTATTGTACCCAGATTTCTGTGATTTCCCCTCAGCCTTTCCATGATGTATTCTGAAAGCACAGAGCTATTGCCATCAGGGGCGAGAATACCAGTCAGGCAGGCAAACCCAGCTGGCTCTGAGTTAGTGGCTGCCATCACTGCCAGCTGCAGTGGCACTGGAAAGGACATCAGGCTCTAAACTCAAGTCCAAGCTGAAGGGCTCTGGGAGGCTCATGCAGCTGTGTCCTCATGGTCACGTGCACCTCAACCATCTTGAGCTTCCCTGAGCATTATGTTAATCTGGAAAGGAAACGCTTGATAAAAAAGCCATCACTGGCAACCAGGCACAGTTGCTGGAAAACACATGAGCCAACCAAGTGACAAATAACTCCTCGTGTGTGCTAAAAGAGTCACTGGAATGCCAGAGAGCTTAATCCTGAAGCCACACATAATTAAATTTTGTCAAAATTGATTTTTATATTTAAGTGCTGCTGAGCCATAGCCTTATTAGAAACTACCAGAACTGGAAGCATGATACATAGAAGAATTTGAAGTATTTTGATAGTCAAAAGAATGCTTAAATGCCCACTCAAGTTAGCACACAAACACTACACCAACATCAGCATGCTAAGCATCCCCCATTTATTTTTTTTCTCTTCCTCCCCCCAAAAAGGCACTCTGGCACATAGAAGAGAAGACAGTGAAGAAATAACAAAATTGTCAGAGTACTGAGATGTGTGAGAGTGAGAATTGTTACAAACATTGACTCAAAGTAAGTCAGAGATGAGAGGCAGGTAGGAAGTGAACACCAGCATCAGCTAGACTACAGCATGAGACTCATCCTGGGGAGCAGCCTTTTTTGCTCAGGCGTAAGAATATAAAATAAAAACAAATCACCAAACCAGTATCATATCTGAGCCATCCAGAGGCTTAACTGATTTATTTTAACTGTCACAGACAAGAGGGGGAGGGGAAGACAAGAAGGGAAAATAAGAAATAGATAAAAGCTTCAAGTGAATCCACATGCCTTCCCTTGCTGGAAAACAAGTCCGCAAGCTCTTTAGATTAGAAACATTTTATTTTTTGTCTGTACAATACAAGAGAGGCCCAGAAGACCTATGAAGTTTCATAGAGCTCCTACATTACAAATAAATAACAATAACCCACTTAATCTCTTCTTAATGCAGCCCTGAAGGGAATACAAGTGAGATTATCAACTGGCAGCATTTACTCAGCGGAACTTCAACTATGGTTCACAGCCAGAAATTCCTATCCCTTCTCCAAAGAGTCTGTTGGCTTCAACAGAGCAAATACAAAGTTCAAGACTTGGATCATAAACTGTTAAAGAAGTTTTGTTACAAAAGGAGGGGAAAGAAGATCATGTAACTGCGTAAGCACGGCGAGAGACTTTGCATCAGATCCAACAAAAGCAGTGGAAGTGGCTGGAAAACAATCGAAGAGAAAAACAAAACCACGATTGCAACATAGGCTGGAGGTCTCGAGAGCTCCTGCTCCGTGTGCTGCTGCCTTGCTGCAGCGCAGAGATGGCAGAGGCTGTGGTAAATGCCATCCCCATTCCAGCTTCTCACCCGCTTCCTGTGCGGAGAATGGCTGGCTGGGATGGGATTGCCTCGTCCCGAGGACCTGCTCCATGTCAGGCTATAGAAGAATGTGACAGATGCAAATGGGCATCGAGAGAGAGAGAGAGAGAGAGAGAGAGAGAGTAAAAATGTCACACCAAAACCACACTTACAGCAACCAGTTTTTCAGGAGACACATTCACTCCTTTCACATCTTCTTCTTCTGGCTCTTCGTTTTCCTTATTGTCAGTGCAAGAGACAGAGTCTTGGACTGAGCAAGTGCTAAGCAAGTCTGGCAAACTGGTAGAAGGATACTTCAGAAGATCGCCTTCGGAAGATTCCTACCCGAGAGACAAAAAATGTATTACATCACATGCAGAAAAACAGCAGTGTCACAGTAAAACTGCTCCACCTCACCTGCCCAGTGTGAGCTCCCTGGTAATCCTCTCCCTGGTTACACACTTCCATGTGCTCAAACTTTTAATGGTTTGGTTATAAAAAGCAGGCTTGGTTTTAAAGTGCATATATAGTAAACACACGCCAGTGCACATTTAAAACATTTAGATTTCATAAAGGAGAATTTAAAATAAATGCTTCTCCAGCAGCCAGTTCCTCCCCACTTTGGGTTTAGTAAACGTCACTGCGAGTGGTCTGAGAGTTGACAGACCCCATTACTCATTCCACTGCATCCCAAATCACACCCTGTGCTCCTGTTCCCTCCTTGTGGATGTTCCCTTCACATGTTTATCTACCTACACACATAAGAATAATACACTGACAACCCTACTTAGGAGAATACAATGCAAGCTGACCTACCAATCCTCTACCAAGTCAGTCCTGATGCTCCAGCATCTGTTTCCAGTGTTTGCCATCTTTTCTGGCAGGCAAACATGTGCCTCAGCCAAAAGCAGTGGCCAGACAGACTCATTACTTTTAGAACAAATTCTGTGTTATTGAGCACTCACCAGGCCAAAAGGCAAAGCTGAATTCCTATGCTAACAAATAATGCCCAGAGGGAGCTGCTGGGGAACACTTCACCTATCCACACCTTTTCTGGGGCTGCCAGAAACACAGCACAGGCTGTATTCCCTACTGCTTGCCTTTCCAAGTCCCCCCCTTCCAGGGCCATGAAAAGTGTCCGAGTGCACAGAGCACAGACAAGCAGATTCACAGCCTGATCAGGACAGTGAAGTTTTATGTCCTAAGCTTATGCATGATGATTATTTCGATGACGTGACCATATGAACAAGCATTTAATTTTAAGGAGAAATACATGCAGCTTACTGCCTTGTATTTTGGGAGAGCCCAGCTGTCTAAGGAAAACACAAAAGGTACCTACTTCAGGTCAAAGTGTGGTGTATTCAGAAAAAACATTGGTGGGGTTAACACCAGACTGTGACCCTGAAGAAGGTCTACAATGAACTTCAATGTCTAAAAGAAATGTTAGAGAAGTCACAGGCTCTTCACCTTGAATATGGTGGAATAGTGTCTCTTCTTGAAAAACATGTGCATACAGAGCCTGGGGAAGCCTTAAGAGCATCCAGACACTAAAGCCACAGAAACCTGCTTTGAGATGGCTGGGGAAATCTGAAGGTGAAGCTAATAAAAAATTTAAAAATACTGACACAGTGCCTTGCTGACACCCTGGAAATGCAGGTATACAAGTGCTCCGCTTGGGCTGCAATATTCCTGTCACCACCTCAAAGGCCCTGGTGACCCTCACCTTGCAGACATATCCTAATTTGAGACCCCTGGGTGCTTTTGGGAGTTGACTGGCCACCCACCAAACACCTGTGGCAACCCAGGTCCAGGGGAAGCAGGATGTGAACCATGGAGAAGAGCAAACAGGGCTGAGCAAGATCTTCTTAAACAAAGAACGAAAATATTATGTAATATCCCCTCAACCTCTTCTGTGATCAAGACAGAATGAACAGTCCAACTGATTACTAAGTTCCACTCTCATTTCCCTGAAATTTCACATTTCTTTATCTGTAAGAGCTCCACTCCACACTATTAACAAGGACAAAAAAGGAACTCGAGCCAAGAGATCATCATGAAGAAATCTCAGGCACACAGATAGGACAGAGATGAGAGGTACACAGCCTGTGCAGGCAGGAAGCAGAAGAGGCTCAGAACAGCCTGCTTTACTTAGCATGTAATTTTAAGAAAATGGTTTTGGCCAGAACTTAGGTAATGTCTGCAGGAATAAATACTCATCTGCACACTGAGTGACAGTGACAGTACAAGCAAATCATTAATTCGGACTATACTGAGCTGATTTGCCGTAGACTTACGGCAGCTACTGATATATTTCCCCTTGCTGTGCCTTAAATTCAGCGCAGCAAACGTGCACATGTGATTCCCTATGGAAAATACGCCTTTTTCACGCAGCACTTGCACAAACATTTGTGGTTATACATTTGTGAGACCACCCAGGAAATGTCTGTACCTTGCTAGAGACCACCAGCTGCACCAGGCCAGCGGCCGAGCGAAGGAGGGCCACGGCGTCCTGGTGGGAGAGCCCCACCAGTGACTGCCCGTTGATCATGAGAAGCTCGTCGCCGGCCATCAGCCTGCCATCCCTGCAGAAACAGAGCGGGAACGTGGAGCTGCAGGGTGGTTCTCCCACAGTGCTGGGCTCCAGTGGCACATGGCAGGATTTGGAGGCATGGACAACACGTGATCTTACTAAGCTAGGCTTGCACTTACTAGTTAGTGTTACTTTCTAGGAAGCGGGGCTCAGAAAGGTGCCCACTTTGAGGAAATGGAATTTCCCACAATGAGGAAATCATTGTTATAGCCAGGGGCATTTCACCCTCTTTGCAGGGCTGAAACCCCACAAGTCTTCTCTGTGACCCACTGGATTAGGTCAGGCAATAGCAGCAAGCCCCATCTCTGCTCCATCTCCACCCCATCAGGAACAGCAGGGCTGGCAGTGAGCACCCTGGGTTGCACAACAGATCCCATGGGAAAGGCACATCTTCCAAAAAGGAACTTGGGGGAAAAGCCCTACAAGCCATGCGGCTCCTTGGTTTTCCCTCCAACCACCAAGGAAGTGTTTGATCTGTCTACAGTTTGGACTAAACCTTCTTCTACAAGCTTCAGTGATCAAACATAAAAACGTATTTTTAAGCTAAAAATGCCATATTCTCACCCTCACACAGTGGGAGGGCAAAACCCCTACACTTTTCTTGTGAATCCAGCTAACAGCAGGGGCCGTGGACATTCCATCACACCCACCACCATGAAGGCACCACTGTCACCTCACCTGTGTGCAGAGCCGCCTTCCTCGACATGGGTGACGATGATGCTGTGAGGGGACCGCTTCGACCCTCTGCCTCCCGTTATCTGGATTCCCAGCCCATCTGTACCCTTCAGGATGTGCATCTTCCATATGCGGCAACCTTCTCGCTGAGAGAAAACGTGCAGAAAGTCCTTCAGTTTGGATTTGGAACACCAAGAGAGGGCTGGGAGGGTACAGGAGGAAGCTATTTAGCACCTATCTGCCCATCACCACACACCTGTATAGCCCAAGCTATACTGGTGTTTCTGCTGAGCTTTGCTATGTTAGCTGTGGTCCAAGCGAAGGAGGTGGAAAGGAGGAGGCAGCACAGAGCAGGGTCAGCACGTAGAAGTTTCCTTGCAGGGATGTTTGCAGCTTTTCTGAGCCACGCAGAGGCGCTGCTCTCAATGCCCTGATCCTTCCTGAAGCAACCAGCAGCCTCAAGCCCCTTCACCAAAACTCAAGGATGAGCTGTGCAGGGCTGCAGAGGAGCAAGACGTGGTTCAAGGGGGACCTTGAACATCAGGTGGTGCAGCTGCTGTTGCAGCAGGCACCAGACTGGCATCACACAGTGCTTCCCTCTCCAGAGGGGTTTGCAGGATTTGAGACACAGGAAAGAAAACAACTTCAAATTATCAACTGCCAATCAAGTATTTCTTACTGGGCAGCTGTCGTACAGATTGTAAATAACAAATTTACCGTCTGTGGAGAATAATTTTCAGTATGAGCAAGGTAATAAGCAATGTTCAGAACACCTTTATTGGTTTTGGTTATTTTTAATTGATGTAAAGATTTATCCAAAAAGCGGTTTACAAAATCCAGAGCAATATGAAATGCAAAACAAAACTGGTTCCCATGAGTCCTACTGGCAGGACTGGGCACAAGGAAACACAAGTGTGACAGTATCAGTAGAGCAAAAAAGGAAAGAGAAAAACAAGCAAGCAAGACAAGTAAAGCGGTTGCCAGGACGCTGTCACAGAGGGGAAGAACCAGGATTACAGAATTATGAAAAACCCTTGGAAGTTTTCAAGCTTGCAAGACAGCAAAATGCACAATTCGGAGGCAATTTTTAAGCTATGTGCCGTAGTCACCAGGCACCGGGTCAGCTATTTCTGACTGGGTGTGTTATGCACACAAGTAACATTCTTGCAGTACCCAAACGCCCAAGTAGCAAAGATGATTAACATTTCATGGCAAACTGTGAAGAGCATGCACAAATTGCTGCTTGTTTCTGAGAAGGAGAACTGCTAAATATACCAGCAAACCCAAGGGTTGTGGAAGCAACCTGCAGATTTTAGGCCAGCGTTGTTCGTCAGAGTATTAAGTGAATAAAATGTGCTTTTTTTTTTTTTTCCACTTGATCCCTGAAACTTTTAAATACGACTTTTTCAGATACAGGAACAAAGAGGTCAGTATCTACAACAATATCTTAAGAACAAAGTGAAAAATAACAAGAATAATTAATAATTATCAATAGTAACATTACTAATGGGAATGTTAACATGAATATAATAGTAACAACTATGATACTAATGAATCCCAGTCCTTAGACCACAGGTAGGAGAAAAAGAAAAACCGAACCAGGTTCCTTAAGAGGTTACCCAAAAGTTTGAGCCTGAAAACATACACCTGTGGATAATTTGTTAACTTGAAAGCGTTGCAGATGTGCAATATCCCAGCAGGTTTAACTGGAATGTTCAATGCCTTGATAAAAGCCCTGCTGAGTAACAAGACATGTCAGGACAGAGGACACTTTAAAATAAATTAGACACATGAGACACTGTGTTAAATGCAGGGGCAAGAGTCAACTATATTTATCTAGTTAAAAAGCAGAACTGAGCTACAGCACGAAAATGCTTCAGAGAAGTTTTATTGCTATGAAGTACATTGCACACATAATGAAGACAGTACAACAGAGAAATACAATCTCTCTGCCTGCCCCAACCAAGCCCAAGCTGAAAGGATGATCATCCATTCTCCTCATAAGATGTCACTTTGAATGTCCCGTTCTTAAACTCAGTTTGGAAGCAGACCTTTCAATAAAGTTTAACAATGCAGTCATAAAATTGCCTTTAATGACTTGCAAAAGCTTTTGGGAACGTAAGTTACACCAAGACCCGTCGTGCAGTGCCTGGCTTGCACTCCTCAGCACTCCTCACTATCACACATTTTATTACCAAAAAAATTCCAAATTTATTCTTAACTGATCCACTCTCAAATATTCATATACAGAGCACTTAATAAGAGCAAATGGCAAGACTCTGCTGCTCTTGATGCAGGCACCCATCTCATTCCCCTTGAATGCCCACTAAAATCAAACGCCCTTGCAAAGTAATCAAAAGCACTTGCAAGCACTACGCAGTCCAGACACGGGCAGAAGAACACATCCACAATACAGACAACAAAACCATCTGGCACATGCCCAAACATGTATTTTGTTCACTCATTTTCAAATGCCACTGTCACCAACTCCTGTGTAAGAAAAGGCTGTCCCTTCAGTCCTTGGTCAGCTGCAGGCATTTCACTGGGAATAAACAACCCAGCGTCGTCGACTGGAAATCAGAACCCTTCACTGTTCTTTCCCTTTTCTTCATAAAACATTCATAGCTCTTCACTTAACCACGCGCTGAAAGCAAACGCCCCCCCACCAATACACACATACCTCTGAGGGATGTCACTCCAAGATTTTGAAAGCTATGTACTGAAGAGCAGACTGCCAGCCTTTCCTCAAGGCCTCTGGAGAAAGGGGGTGTCCAGCAGAACCCCCTTTCCCTCCCCATTAAGCTGCTGTGTTTTTTGTACAGAGCAGTATGGGATACTTCACAGCTGGCTAAAAATGCTGCTGATTTGAATGTGCATCTTATGGGAGTCCGTCACAGGAAAATCTTAATAGTAAAGCTCTGTGCCAATTCCAAGGATTTATAAATGCATTTAAATTTTACTTAAAGCTGGTTTTGTTGAGTTATTGGAGACTCTCAGGTTCAACTACACAAAACTTAAATGCTTTAAAATATAAGAAAAGAAAAAAAAAAAGTAGTAATAAATGTGGGTTTTTTTGAAAATTTTTGAAGTACCATATTTTCAAGCTTTCCTTCATGAACAAAAAGCCTACAAGCTCACTTAGTCTTTAAATGAAAGCTAGGATTCTGGTGCATTCACTCCACTCCAGAGACTTGCAATACCCAAAGGAAACTCCAAGTGTAGTTAGATTTGGCATTTTGCAGGTATGATGTCACTGCCCTTGGAGCTTGCTTAATCCCTGCCCAGAGGTTGAGTTTAAATGCTGACTGGTCTTCTTTGATCGGCTGCACGATTCCAGTTGCTGCTCAGTTGCTGTCAGTTCCACGTTTCTATTAAGAGCTGAATTTTCCCATCCTCTCAGAATAGTTCTCACAGCTTCACTTACAAATAACTCAGAATAACCTCCCCCCAGCTTTGTTCACCAGTGACACAAGAAATCTGCACATGTCACAGCTCTTGGTGCAAAAACACTTCAAGCACAAAGCACAGATGAGCTGATGCCAGTCCAGTCTCAAACTCCAGAAATCCTCATGAAGGATGGAGAGCGAGGCACTACCAGCTCCTACTGAAGCCAGGGACCAGGTGATATCCAGCCTTAGTTACTCCTTAGGAGACTAAACTATATCCCTTAACCAAAGACAGGTCACAAGCACTGTGTGCAGCACTTGAGAACAGGCTCACGACATAACATGGGATCAAGTATATGACGATCCAAAAAATATCATGCAGTTCACCTGAGATTTGGCCAGGATGGACTCTCAGAAAGACATGCTTGCTTTGAGAGTTTCAAAGGAATAAGAAGCAAAAATTAATTGTTAGTGACTTGAACAAACCTTGACTGCCCAGATCCACCCAACAGACTTTGCTTGTAATCCCAGGCAGCAGCAGCCCTGCCTACATGGATTCCTCCCAACAAAGGATTTCATGGACATGATGAACCAACATTTGTCAAAGTCAGTCTCAGAGAAGGAGATGAGATTGGGTCATCTCTTGAAATCCCTTCCAGACTTGCATTTTTTGACTTCCCTCACACAGCAAGCAGAAACACAAATAGTCAAGTCAGGCTGCAGCTGAACTAATGGCTAATTTCTGTTCTCTGCAGTTACATCACTCTTAGTGACTCAACTTTCCTCCCAACTTGGCTCTTTCAAAGCAGGCAGCCCTTTGGACCAGATTTTTCCACTTGAATCGGATCAACTTCAAAGTGCCTAGGTTACAAATAATTAAAATGTTTTAAAAGACATTATGAATATTCCGCTAGGATTAATTGCAAAGTGGGGGGCTCAGAGGGGAAGGGTCATCTTATGTAACAGACCACAAGTGAGAATAGAGAATACAACTGGCAGCTTCCAGTGGGTCCCCACAGGCCATTTTTCTCCACCGTGAAGCCATTGTGCATCAAGCAGCCTCTGCTGAGAGCAAGCGTACATCTGGAATAAACTAAAAGTGCTGCAGATCAGAAAGGGAGCGCACTGCCAGCACGACGTGGGGAAGCTTGCCTTCCGCCTGCTCCGAGTGCACACCATCAAACGCTCCATTTCATAAGCACATCATTAATAAAACAAAAAGGAACGTTTTTCCTCCGAGTGTCGAGGAAAATAAATAAATAAATGAGCAAAAGACATTGGAGCCATTCTTTCCCCCGCGTCTCCTTCACTAGCTAATTGCAGGGGATTTTAAAGGGGTTTGACTTATTTTGACTGTGCTGTGTTCAAGAAGCTGCAAATCTGTGTATACAAAGGCTTTGAAATCTTTAATAAAAGACAAGCTTGGCAGGAGCAAGGTGTAAACAAATGGAAAACAGAAATGCTGTAAGTAGTTAAAAAGCCAGACAGTAAAATGGAAAATGTAAAATAGTTGTCTATGAAAAAGCACTTTCTGTCACAGCAGCAAACCTGATGTAAATATGTAAAAATTTTAAAACAAAAACAGAGATAAGCCCTGATAAGAATATCAATAACCATGAAAGGTCTGTATGCACACACTGACTAACTGACCTGGACCTGAATGCAGCCCATGGGATGTCTCCCTCCCTCCACAATTCAACATGGATTTTTACCGTCTGTCTGCAGGGACCAGTTCCCACTTACAAATTTCACAGGGTTTCCCATTTGGAATAGCAGAAGCAAACAGTGAGATCTTCCTCACCAGCCACAAAGCTGCTCTGGAAATGCGACACTGAAGAGAAAGTTCCAAGTTCCATGCATTATAAAAATTTACTTCAATAAGCTTCACAGCAGCTGGCAACCAGCACGTTGATCACAAAGAGCTGAAAACCAGCACAAAATGCCCCAAACAGAAACGCATGACATTCACACCTGCAGTGCAACAACCTTCTCTACATCAACAGGGAGAACATTGGGATGGCCATACCAGCACATACCACTGCCCAGCATCCTTCACTGATGTGGGATAAATTAAAAGCACTACTCCCAGCTCCCTGCCCCACCTTGGATCACATCATGCCTCCTCCCACTATCCCCATACCCCAGCAGGCAGGTGGGACAGACAGATGGTAGCTGGGGAATTATCTTGCACCATCACACACCAAGTGAGCAGCTTGAATGTGTCAGTCTCAAGATACAGTCAAAAGCCATCACTCTTCACATAGCAGATATTAATGTGAATGACTCAGTACCAGAAAATCATGCCAAAATCTGATTTTTGCAGGTTCGTAACAAAGCAATTATTTAATTAGTGGATAATGAATGAATTTTTTGTCTGATCTTAGCCAGGTTATTTTTAAGGTTGGTCTGACAGCAGGACTCCTGCTTTCATCTACTACCCTGGGTTTTGTTTTCATTGTTGCACAAGCAAGCTAAACAACTCCACGATAAATCAAAAGCAGGGGAGGAAAAAAATCTTAAATTTCTTCATCAATAAATTATTCCAAGACAGGAGTTCTTTGTCCATCCTTGCTGCCTATGAAAGTTTCTTAACACTGAACCACTGAAGCCTTTGGCTTCTACATCTGGATGATGCAAGCCATACACTGTGTGTCTCCTACACTACTTGAAAGAGGGGGAAAATTCCCAAACCTAACAGGAATTACACAGCATTGACAATATGAACTCTCCATGTCCTCAAATTAGGAGCCAGGAGCACAGACACAACTGTGATTGTGTTCAAGTGTTGGTTCCTGATCTCACAAGTCCCCTTGTTTGGACAAACAGCCTCCAGACACTTGGCATCTTTTCACTGAAATATGAGTATTTTCCCTGTGAAAAGAGAAGTGTCCTAGGGGATGAAGCCTGGGGAACAGTAAGAAGCAAAACATACCCTCCCCCAAACACAAACACATCATTAAAACACACGAAACAGGCAGCAGAGCAGCGTGGATGAAAATTCCACAACTTAAAACAAGACGGTCGCCCAGGGATCCATCTCCTGAGACAGACTGCTTGTTGACATCATCTCCTTGGCAAGGACTTTAAACATTTTATCAGCCAGTGCAAGCACCTGAACTATACCATCACCCCTTACAAAAGTCTGCTGGAGTCATTTATCATCCTGAGCCATCACCATCTGGATTGCACCTCCCTGAGCTGTTCCACTCTTGCCATCAACTGAATCTTAACTGTGAGATCAGACAAAGGATCTTCTCCTCTGTCTCTGGCCCTGGGGGGTTTCTGCCTGGCAATTGCCCCTGAGGAGCTCAGGCTTTTAAAGGGTTACAGGTGTTTGCACTCCACTGAGTACCTGACCCAGTCTCATGCTCTTACTGGGCCATTGGGAATGGCTGGTTGGTTAGTCTGAAGTTTCTCAAAAAACACCCTTGCAGCCTGCAATAGGATTAAAGCCCAGCCTAGAGGAGGTCACCACACTCTGATGTCAGCCAAAGAGTGGTCTCTCATGGGGACTGGTATTACATCTGTCCACAACAGGAATCTTTTGGGTTTGCTAAGTGCTTTCAGCACTCTGCCTCACAAATTAAGTGTATGTAGCTTTATAATTCCAACAAACACCTGAAACATTACAGCACTTAAGCAAACAGCATACTCTATTTTTAGGCACATCCACTTGGTTTCAACTATTGGCATTTAATGATTAAAACATAAAATGGTGTGAACTTACATTTCAGCTAAAGCTAGGCATTTGCATTTCAGTTGTGAGTTTGCTGTTTCTTTAACATACTACACAAAATATTAAAAAAAAAACCCCGAACATCCACTTTCTGTGTAGGTGGGAAATGCTTTCACAGTGGTGCTCTCACCTATGGTTTTTGATAGCTGAGTATGGTTGAGACCTCCTGCAATATAACCTCAAACATTCCTGTGCTGCCTTTGGGGACAGCTCATTCCCAAGAGTGAGGACCTCATTTCAAGGTGACACAGTAAAACCAACACACTGTAACTTATCCATTTCCAGACTCTACATCCGAGCACCCTTGGAAAATTCAGAACAAAACAAGATAAAAGGACTGGTTGCTATTCAAAATTAAAATCTACAGCACCACAGCTGTAGCTATCACTTAATCACAGCAAAGGCAGGCAGAATCATAAGTCAGTTGAAAAAATCTGGCAGCAAGCAACTTAACCCCAGAAAATTGTGACAATTATTGTTTTATGACGAGGTGGGATATAACTGGCAGCAAAAAATATTAACTGTAATTTCACTGCTAGTTACATCAAAGCACTTCCTAAAATCCCAAGCAAAAACAAGGCCAAGTTTTGTCAGTGCTGTACAGCTACAATTAAAAGACAGCCCTTGTCCCTCAGAGAGTTTACAACCCAAAACAGCAACAAAGAGGGAAGACAAGCTTATCACAGTGCACATTAAAACTTCAAGACAGTAGATAGCCTCAGGATCAATGTTAATGAAAGTTGGAAGAAAACACAACAGATAAAAAGATGTTAAGAACTGAATCAGATTCTGAGGAAGGCCTTTACATGACTAAAAGTATCTACATTAACACCTAAAACCAGTGTTACTTATGTCTAAATCATGCATCATAAGAATCCTATAAAAGCCTTGATGAAACAGTAATTACTGCTTAGGTTGCCAAAAAAAATTGACATAAAGCAACTTAGCTACAGTAGCTGTACTGGACTACCTTGCTCACAGTAAGTTTTTCATTTTGGTACAGCAAAAGGGTGAGAATTTTTTTTCCCCATCAATTTTAACAAAATAATAAAATGCTTAAAGCCATTGCATTATCTCAAGCCTCATGTTTTGATTCCTGTAATGTGCTATTAGCCTTCCTCTTCTGCTTGGCAAGATAAGGAACATTTTCCACTAACCAAAAGTCAAGGTAATGCTGGCATTTACCAACACTAATTGGCAAGAACTACTATAGAAAGGCTGTCAGCCTTCCTTAACTGCGAAGTAAAATGCAATTCAAAAGCATTCATCCCCACCCGAGATGAGCCACGTCAGTAAGAAAGCAATGATGGGCGTGAAGAATGAAGAGAGCTGCTGATAAAATGTACCATGCAGTTGGAGCAGTAAAAAAGGAAATTCTGGCTGGTTCTCTACATACACACAAGTCTGTGTGCACCTGTGTACAAGCGCACATGTCTGGAGGGGGCTGTGGTCCATGCAAACTGGGCTCAGTTGGGCTGTAAGAGCAAAGCTGGCTAGGCAGGCACACTGCTCTGGTGGCTGTGACCAGAGTAATGGGGTTAACAGCATGGAGCCAAGATCCTGAAGCACCGCCATAACCCAGACCTACCCAAAACCTCTAGAAGGCAAGGCATTGAAGTTCCCTTGCTATCCCCTTTCTCTCCTTTTGTTAATAGATGGCACACTGACTTTAAAAAAGCACAGACTTTAAAATCACACACAGTTTCCAGGGCCACCGGATGCTGATCTGTTTCCATCCTGGAAAGGCATCCCACCACAACCCCACCCCACAGTGCCGCCACCACCACCCATGACACCTTGAACTCCTCCTGTGCCATGTATCTCTGGCACTGGAGAAATACTGAAATGCACAGTCCCAGCCCCTCTTACCTGCCTCCATTAACTATTAAAGCACTTTCACTCAGCCCAATGTCCTGTAGACAGTTTCCACCAATCACTGATAAATTTGGATCTGGATTCCAAGCCCTTAAAAATTTGGATACTTACAAAGAAGTAAGAGGATTCAAGAGCATTCTGGGGGTGTCTTGGTTTTGCTCCTAACAGCTGGCTTTTTAAGGGCTTTCAGAGCATCCTGGTGGGGCAGGAAGAAGCCAAGGTGGCCGGTCTGTTCTGGTACAACTCATCTTTGTCCAAGCTCCCTCTGGCTTAATCAGTGAAAGCCTCTCATCATGTCAGCCAAACCTGGATCAGTTTAAGTCCCCTTTGACAACCAGACTCCCGCCCCTCACGTGCCTAATCTGGTCTTTGCATTCTGATCCCTGCCCATGCCAGCTGTATCTGGCCATCTCTGGGTACTCCTTAGGGGCTGAGCGGCTACAGAAGCAGTCTGCAGGTCTTCCAAAAACACCATGACAGAGAAACTGAGAACAAAACGGAGGGATTCTGTCCTACCAGTCAACACACTGAAACCACAGGACTGGTATATTGTGAGGAAACCTCAGAGCTTCCTTTTCTTTATCATTTTTAATGGACTCCATCAGACCCTTCCCATATTCCTCTTCCATCTGTGCCTGTATAATTACCAGCCTGCAAAACTACACCCTGTCTCAGGCCACTGAATAAAAGAAGTAAACTTTGATATCTGTATTTAAGCTCCCCAATCTTCCCAGGATGTGATGGATCATTACTCCAGCTCAGAGATTGCCTAATCTTAAATCACTGCCCTTGACTCCCACTGCTGCTAGCCTGGGTCCTCTCCAAGGTCAGGTCTGGTTTCCAGATCTTAGAGATCTTCCTGCCAGGCAGATACACAGCTTTGCTGCTTTGAATCCCCACATTTTTAAAAGGCATTTATGTTCATCCTAAAAATATTGCAGCATAACTTAACCACCTGTAAACATTAAATGCTGCCTGCTAATTGACAGGTACAATATTTACTGAGGGTTACATACCAGCAGACAGCCTAGCAGATTTGTTTATACATGGTGATAGCAATGCCAAGTGCAAGGAGAGAAGATCAAGATCTGAAAGATGAAAGCAAGCCTGAAGAAGGGGACTGGCACATGCACACAAACCAGTAACACAGGAATCTCCTGGCAGGTTCACTTGACAAACAGTATTCATCTCGCCTGTTTCACAATCCAGCATTGCTGTTGTGAGCAGGAGAGAAAATGGCAGAACAACCCCATGCTTGTGGGAGAAGCGCCCTGAAAGCAAAAGGCACTGAAATGACATGTGGATGCCTCAAAAGCACTCCCAGCACAACATGCCCTAGGCACTGGCCATGAGCTGGCCACTGGGATCAGCACAGCAGTGGCTGAAGACATGCAGATCAACCCAACCTCTTATCTCTTATTTTGGTTACAACAACTTCAAACTAACTTTCTACAGAGAGAAAAAAAAAGGTTATTTTCCTGGACTACACATTGCAGTTTCAGTAATGCTCCAATCTGCCTCCTGGGGTGGAAAAAGAGCAATGCAGAGGACCAACAAGGTCCTCCCACATCTGTGCAGGTCCCCAAGCGGCTTCTCAAAGCCTTTCCTCCCACCTGCAGCCAACCTCTTTGTCTGCCACAGGCTGCCTCTCCCCCTTGAAAGCAAATATAGTGCTCCCCAAGGGCACATGGCTGACAGCCCTGGATAGTCAATTAGTCAACATGTGGAGGAGATGGCAAGCATGGGGCAGGCAGTGGGGATGGAGCTGCTTTCCCCACGGAGAGGGTGCCCTGCCAATGCCCCCTGTCCCTGCTCAGGAGGAGATAACTCATCCTGCGGCTACAGGGGGGTTGGCTCACTCTTTGAAGCCTGGAAGGAGGCTGCAGCTTCTGACAGGACATCCTGGATGCCGTTTCCAAAAGGCTCCTGACACGACTGGATCTCCTATGCCTGAGTGCCAGGTCACGCTTTGAAAATGGAGCTGTAAGTGAGATCTGAGGCTCCCAAGTGTATTTACTCCTTGCTTTTCTCTTTTTTTTTTTTTTTTAAACAGGACACAAATAATTTTGAAAATTTTATTCACCATCCCAATTCAATACTTACTAAGAAACTGAAGTAAGCCACTCATTACTCTGATAGCAGCTACCCCACAGATGCTGTTAAGTGATGGGCTTCTCTAAGGACCCCTGGTCTTTAAAAAGCAAAGGATGAGCTAGGCATGTATTCAGGCTCCATCTATTCACATTTCTCCTCATTCAACTGTCAGGAAAATGTAATTAGTACTGACACAGACAGAGGTCATATTTCTAAGCAAAATATTAGGGGGGGAAGGAAATAAAAAAAAAAGAAGCAATTTTACTAAACGACACTACACCACAACTGAAAAGATTATAGCTCTTGAATTTTTCCAGTGCCTCAGCTATGTTTTTATGTTTTACAAAGCCATCTTGTATGTGCTTTGCATTAAAAATGTATTTATTGCTCACATTGATATATATATGTATGTTCTGAATTTAACAATTTACTCCTCAGACCAAAATGATTCAAAACATCAAGGTAGCCCTAGAACAAGATGGCTCTGTATCAAAAATTTCTTTTTTTTTTTACATATATATATTTTTGGCTTTCCACTTCAAAAAAAAATGTCTGATCAACTTCATTTATAACATGTGTTTAATTAGACATCTTCAGAACAGATTCAGCAAGTTTTTATATGGACCAGAGCTTTCAAAATACCCAATGATTCACTTATTTATTTTTAAGCTTTTAATGTTTTCTTTCAGAATGACTACAGTTATGAGGCTTGCAAGAACACACACACAAACACCCTACCCTTTCTGTTGCACCATAAAATCCAACATGTCTCACTGATGTGAAGAGCAAGTTTTTGCAATTATGCTTCTTTAAAAACCAGAGCTTTTTTAAAATTGCTTTTAGCTCCTACGAAGTACTTTAAATTAAATTACTGTAACTTCACAACCACGATCACCACTACCCTGGAGTAGTGCTGAGGAGCACTCATTCAGAGGGCACATTTAATCCCCCGCTTTTCTCAACAGAATTTAGTGATGAGATGTCCACTCACAGTGCTTTGTCACCAGCTTTGAAGTCTTAAAACCAAAACCAGCTGCTGCAGCCAGCCCCAAGCCCAACAAAGTAGCCTTCATCTGTTTATACTATCAGTGCCTCTGGAAAGATTGGCAGACAGTGCTTCTGATGATAGATGCATACTGAAACCTGATCAAGGCTTGGGTTATTTTCCTCCATCCAGAAATGCTGCAATTCTAGACAAGCAACAAACCCCAAGATCTCCATTACGACAAAGAGAGAAGCAATGAAAGCCCCGATCCCACTGTCATCCCAAGTATTAACAAATTGTCCATCTCATCAACTCTGAGCAAAATCCACAATTACTTCCATGTGGCTCCCAGACACTGGCCGAATAAGTTTTGTAACACAAACACATGCAACGTGGTCTGGTGCACCAAAAAGGGAAGCTTCAATCCCAATGTTAACGTGAACTGTAAGGTGACATCAAGTTCAGGCAGAGCTAAACATGAAGCCTCAAAGGACAAAATTACCATCTTCTACTGACACCGCCTGCTCCAGTGTTGTAGGGTCATGAGTTGCCTCAACAAAAAATCCTAAGGCCAACTCTGGCAGGTCAAGAGATTGAAGGACCTTCCCCTCCATCAGAGATGGAGTATGACAGAGGTTTCCAACAATTATTATTTAACTCCCCAATCCTCCTGCCCCGTTTTAAAACCCCATCCCACAGCTGCGTACCCTGACAGCTTGTTCTGTCACCTACAGGGTCAGCTCAAGGCCAGAGCATTGAAACAAGAGAATTGATTTGAGAAATCAACCTAATTTGCTTGCATACCTGTTGCTTCCTTCTCTAGAAGGAACAAAGCAAACCTCCCTGGGCAGCCTGGTCCCCAATGTCTGGCATGCCACCATCTGACAGCCGGCCCTGGTACGGTGCCCCGGTGCCCTGGTGCTGCTCTTCCCCGTTGCTTTCTGCTTCAGAGGTCTCCGGCTGAGCAACCTCCACCTCCATCGGGGTGCAGTGCCCGTTCCCGTGCTCTGAGCCCAGCTTCTCCTTGCTGTCCTTGCTGCCTGGTGTCCTAGTGATGACCCCGAACTTCCTGGTCCTTTTCCCATTTTGAGCAGCTCTTTCTCCGGGCTCGGGGCTGGGCTTGGCTTTGGGATCACAGCTGTTGCTGTTGTTGCCGTTGGAGGGGGGCAGAGGGGCTTTGCGCTTGATGCGGCCCAACATGATCAGGTAGACGAAGCCGCCATTCCAGCACTGCTCGGCCAGGTAACTGCAAGGAAAGGGATGCGTGAGGATCGCCAACCACTCACCCCACAGTGCCCGCGTCCCACCCCGGCATCCCAGCACACTGCGCCCTGTGATGTTCATGCACTGTCTCAGCCAGCTGATTACCTGATGTAGGACAACTCGAGGCATTGGCAAATGCTCTCTTTCCTCAGTATTGGAAGAAAATACCAGGAATAAATAACAGCCCTACCAGCCACCCAGGCTGATCCCACCACAGTGTAATGTGACAGCTGGTAAATGCCACCAGTTCCCATGACCCTGACCTCCATACCTGCAGCACAGCAACATGGAAAGGTGGAATAAGGAAAGCAAAGCAGAGAATGTTTCCAGCAGAGCATTAAAATAAATATCTTCTAAAAAAAATTGAAAATCAGGCAGGCTTCATTTGTGCAGCAGCCCACAGAGCATCTGCATCTGAAATGAGCCTCCTTACTGAAACTAATCTTCTGTTTCAGAATATGTACATGCTTTGAAGGCCTCAGGGAAAACAAAAAATCAGCCACTAGGGTAAGCAGGTGATGCCTTTTCCTGGTCTTAAAATCAAGAGTCATACATGGTTAGAAGGGGAAAAGGGATTTTACCTTGGTATTTATTTTAAGGATCCTTAGGTGCACACGTCCAGGTCATATGCATTGAAATGCACCCTGCCGAATGCCCACCCCAAAAGATCAGGTATGACATTATAGGTTTTTATTAATTAGCATATCTATTAAAGATTCTCTAATGAGAGGCTCAAGTGAGCCCCCCTCCCCAAGGAGCCTTCCCCTGGATGGTTCTATCTTAGTTTACAGAATGTGTTCTGGAGAGGACCTTGGGGTCTGGGGCACACTGATCCCTAGCTAAGAAGCTTCTAAAATGTTTAGTCTCTTAGCTTGACAAACAAGTCCAAGAATGTAGGGGAAAAGCACTAAGAATACAGAAGTTGTAAAAAAGGTATAACAGCGGTATAAAAGAAAAGGCAAAAAATCTTCATGGCATCACAGGCACAGCACCAATGGCCCCAGTACAGCAAAGCATGGCACTACAAGGCATCCCAACTTCTTTGTAGGGACATGGAAATCAGGTGGGTTTCCTTCATAGCAAGCATATTCCAGTCAAAACAGGGGCCAAGTGATCTCAGCGGTGCAAGGAGCAGCCCCCAGGTTCTCCTACCAGAGCAACACATCAGCTCTGCTCCCGAAGTCTCTGGACATGCCTTGGAGCAATTAACATTTCTGCTTCAAACAAACCCTCTGTGACCTTACAGAAACTGCACCCACTGATGCAAAAGGGGAATCTAACTTCATGCCTCTCTTAGGAAAGGATATACCTCAACCCAAATTCTTGAAATATTTGGGTTCTGAGCCAAGGGTGTAACCAACTGAGAGTACAAACAAGCTGGAATTTGTACATAGCAGGTTTGTATGTGCCCTTTCACACTAATTTAGGCCCCAAAACTATATTGCCTTTCCCACTAGTGAAGGCAGCATGAATTTCCCAGAGCATCAAATAAGCCTCTGCTACAATGATCTCTTCACTAATATGGTGCTGAACCTACAGCTTTTAGTGGAGATGAGAAGCTAGGTGTGGAGTTGAACCATAGATCATGAGAGAAAATAGCACAGCACTTGCGCTTAAGAGAGGAGGAACCACTCAGGAGTCTGCCACCAAGTTTTTTCCATCCCTGCTGCTTGTAGGCTAATTTTCCCTTTCCCTGTCTTGAAAGTTGTTTGGCCTTAAAATAAATCCTTCAAACTTAATCCTTCACAGAGGTGACTTAACGGCAAAACAGGAAAAGCAGCTATGATAACCCCTGAAGCAAATGAGTGAGGAAAGCACTCTCAACTACTCAAAGTAATCCAGACCAGCCTGGCAGTGGCTGGAAGTAACATAATGGGTGTGTGTTTCTGATCAGGGACAAGAGCTGGTATTTTCACTCCACTTCTTCCCAAAGCTTCTATATCCCCCACAGACAACATCAGCATTCAAATCACTTATATTTAATTAGGAAGACTGATGTTCAAATGAATACCACAACTAAATAACCTTAACAGCAGCCCTGGAGCAACAGACGGGAAGGACAAGTATGCTTGCTGTGCCAAAGTTCCCAGTGAATATAAACTGAACTCCAACTCCCTGGACAGTCCTTTCAGTTTTCACCAGGCAATCCTTTTTTTCCTCCCCCTTCTCCAGACATAAAGAGTATTTAAATAAAGCCCTAAACCCATCTTTTTCCAAATGGCTGAAATCAGACAGCCAACAAGCCCCAGCGGTTGAGAAGTCTCTGCAGCAAAGGTCAGCTGTCTGGGTGGCCACAAGGTGACACTTGGCTCTGGGGACACACGAAGCTGGCAGGACCTGAAGGGTTAGCCAAAAAAAAAAAAAATCCTGAACTAAGATGGAAGTATTTTTGATTATAAAGTTAAAAGAAGAATTCTTTTAATCAACTGAAAAGGGGCAGTTCTGTTCCAGAAACAATATGGGCTGCCTGTTTTTCACATTTATCTTTCAACTCAAATTTCAAGGCAGCCAGTAAAGTTGATTAAAATTCATGACTTTTGCTTGCAGCAATACCACTGCACTCTGATCCATCACACATAAGCCTGATAGCACTGCTTCTCCTGGCACATGGAAGCAGGAAGGCAGCTCCTCTTCCCATAGTCGTGTGGCTTGCGTGGGTGCTGCCCACCCTGTCTTTACACAGTGTCAAGTCTGTCTGACTTGTTTCTGTGCAGGTGCATGTATATGGGGCTTTTTGAAACACCAATCTCTGAAAACCTGTATTTTTTAATGCCAGCAACCAAGTGCACGCATATCAACTACTTGATTTAGGAAGTAAGGGGAACAAGAGAGAACTTAGCGTATGTCCAAATAAAGTAATTCTAGAGAGGCAAAAATAATTTACTATTTCACCTCCGCTCACGGCACATTTATTCTGTTCATAAAGTGTAAAGCTGTAAGAAAAAGGGAGGGTTTTTTCCTATCCATTCTTCATACACAATCATCCCTCCAGTCTGAGCAGGGTTACAGCAAGTGGTTATAGGTGCAGCTGCACTGAAGTCAACAGAGCTGTGCTGATTTACTCCATATGTTGAGATGGCCTGCATGTTCCAGGCATGCAGCCTGTAGTAACTCATGGGTTTATGTCTTCTTGAGTACTTCTCAGCAGTTCAAAGAACACAGTAAGTTTCCATGAGAAAAAAATAAGTATTCTCTGGGTCAATGAGACATCTTTGCATGGCAGCAAGTCACTGCATACATCAGATCATGTCAGGTATTTCTGGACAGGCTAAGTCCTGCTGAGACCAGTGATGCAGTAAGTGGCATCATTTTCTCAAGAGTTTGTTTCAAACCAAACAGCAGGAAAACCAGCACTGATATAACATGAAACTCATACCACAAGACAGGAGCCAAGAGGAAGATAATATACTAAGAAATTGTGGTCCTTTTATTGTATTGCCCTCCCAAGACAGGGATGATGGCAACCAAGGAGCCTGAGCCACCTGTAATTTCTGCTAAGTATGTGCCACCTACTTAGCTGGCTTCCTTTTCTTCCTTTGCCATTTCTTTGCTGTTTAAGTAAAAAGCCAAAAAACACCAGGGAAGCACAGAAAGCTCTCAACATTTTGTGCAAAGAACAGGTAAGGTTGTATTAAATGAGTGAGAACCTTACGATTTTAAATTGTTTTTTATCAATCCAGGAGCATCCCATTCCAGAAAGGAGTAGTGGGATGGACTCAATAAAATGTAATTATGCAGTCTCTGGACAGCAGAAAACAGCAAAAAGACAGACAGGACCCCAAATCCCCCTTCTCAAGGGGTTTAATGTGTACAATGCAGACAAACTTTTTTTTTAGATTTGGTCCCTGTAGAGCACTCAGAGAGATTTTAGCAATCAGTAGTACACCAACAGTGTCTCAAGGCAGGGCAGGATCAGAGCTGATGAGCACATGCAGCAGCTCTCTGCACAGGTGTGGGGAAAGAGCTGCAACCTCCCAGTTGTCACTCAGTTTGAACACAGACCTCAGCTTGGATGGAGAAGGTGTGTGAACAAAGAACATCCCTAATTCAGCTTTGATTGATCTAAATTTATTGAAAAATGAGACTCTCTGTTTCTCACTTTGGTTTGCAGGGGATGGAATAGGTTTTGGTGAAAGCCTTAGATCTCATACACCAGCTAAGAAACCTTGGACAGATACTCCAGCTGCCACCAAATCGCAACACATAACTAATTCTATTATCACTGATTTTAAGAATACAAGATATTTTACTAGCTGATCATACACCTATTAGTATCAGCTATCAAACCAAAACATTTTACCAGCAGAATACCCATTCACACTTTCTGTATTTTCCAGTTTTTGCCAGGTAGTGTCAAATCTCCCTGGCACAGCTGGGAGTCCCCTCAGAGACTGCAGCATCATTGCCACAAAGAGGATCTAAAAAAAAAAATCACTGAAATACTGGCTTGGAAACATTTCCCACTAGCATGCTCAGAAGGAAGGACCACCCAGCTGCTTCTGCTGCTTTGATCTCACCCTGGCACCAGTGCTGGTAAAACCCCAACCCATCTAAAATGTAACCCTTAAGCAGTGGGGAGGACTTGATCTTCTCTGTAGTAGAGAAACCATGAAAATGTTAATAATCTTTAAAACCAGAAGAAAGCTGTTTTACACTTGAAACAGAGCTGGAAAGTTACCTCTTGCAAAGCTCAACCACAGGCTGGAAAATGCAATCTGTAGCTGGTATCAAGAGACATTTAATACCCTTTTTGTATCAGAGCAATAAAGACAGAGACACACGTTCACTTTCTTGGGAGACTATTTTGAGTTATTCAGCCAAATCCCATTTCTCCCCTACACAGCTGAGCTGACTGCTGTGATCACAAGAACTGATAAACTCACTGAGTTTATTCCAGCTTCCTTGGCACACACGTGAAGTGTCAGACTCGGAAGTAGCGTCTTGGACTAAGACAGTCATTTTTTCTTTATATATATATATATATTTGAGTGTGTGCATGTATAAATACAAAGATTTACTGACTTGACAAGAGCATGCTGTGACAAGCTCTCTGTCACATCCTATCTCACTTGAACAAATGCAGACAGCCACACTGAGCTCTGGAAAAACCAAAGCAGACCCAGCAGCCATAAGAAAGCATCTGGATCCACTTTAGGGTCAGAAATATTGAAGTATGTTTATTTTACACTAATAATACTATTTAGCATTTCTCCAGAAACCTTCATCCTGATAGATCAGAAAGTGCTTTGGAAATGATACACACAGAGCATCACTGACATCTCACTAGCCAGCCCATTGTGCGGCTCACCAAGACACGAAACAGAAACCTCAGTCGAGACGACCACTTTCAGAGCCCCTGCTTAGCCCTCCTGGGACCTATAATGGCCTTTGCAGGACAGGCAGACCACAAATTTTTATGCTCTTCTCAGAAGGACTTTGGCATGGTAAAATGTCTTGAAACTCAATCTTCTCTAGGCTGGAAAGATGAAGGGCAGTGCAGATCCTCACAGAACTGAAACCTCCAGCCCCAAGGGGGATTTTAGAAGCTAAACTTAACAAACCATTTCTCCATGACACCTGCAAATGAGCTAACCTGCTTTTCAGGTAAGGCAAATTAATGACTAACAGTGACTGATGGAAGGGCACAGGGATCCTGATGAAACCCTCACCTGCCTGCTGTCACTGTGCAAGAATACCCGTCCCACTGAGGACTGATTTTGGCAAGCACCAATGGAAGCTTTCCACAGATTGCCACATCTTCAGCCAGGAGTCAAGCCTGCCTTAATGCCTGCAGGCAAAGGGAAACACCAACCTACAAAGTCCTGGGCAAGCCTTGCTACATCCAAGTTTGCAAGAGGTTCCACCTCCTGAGAGCTGCAAGGACACCCCATGAGCAGCCCTCTCATCCACCTCCTTGGAGGACTACGCTCTCCAGCCATAATTTATCTTAGCAGAAAGCAATTGGTAAACTTGGCTGTTACTTCAACACAGTCTTGGGCACAGAGCTGAAGCACACCAGGAATGAGCTTGATCCAGTATCTCATCACCAACAAGCCCTTTCCTGCCCCAGGCTCTGCAGGCAATGGCACATACAAGGGACACAATGTTCTCTGCCTCCCTTAATAAGCATGAGGAAGGGCAGAACAGGCAAAGGAAAAGTCAGTCACAGAGCTCAGCTACTAATCACACCCAGGGCGGGCATTCAAACAGCCCAGGGAACACAAAAGGTGCTCCTATCTCCCTTTCCAGGATGAGCAACCCTCAGCTTGTGGCCAAGGTTAAGCAGCAACTCCCCCAAGTCTCCCAGAGGCCGTGGCTCTCTATGGCACACCGGGTTTTTCTCAGGATAGCCAAACTGGCAGCCTTCTGAAAAAGAAGGCTGAACCCAGTGGTTTTGTCTATGGCATGTTTTTCACAATTAAATTTATAGCAAAGAATGCAACTAGACTTGTTGAATTTTCAAGAAAAAACAACTTTGGAAGTTAAATTTCAATGTATATTTGGTAAGGCTGGCAGGAGGCCTTGGGCAAGACCTCCTTGCACACTGTGAAATCCTGAACTCTGAGGAGTGGTGGAAAGGGAGTGGACAGAGGATTGCTGTTGTACTTTTGTGGACTCCCTGCCTGCCTACAGCTTTTGCTGGAAGATGGAATTGCGACACAGGACCAAGAAAAAGCCTGGTGAGATACCTCACTCCATCTGGTACCAACGCAATGACATGGCTTTGAATTTGGGAAGACTGAATTCCTTTCCTCTTCCTGTGTTCCACATCCCTGACAGCACCCCAGGCAAGTCTTTCCATGGTAAGATAGGGCCAACAACATGGCATCCCAGAGTTGCTGCAAGGTCTGAGGTGGTGAAGCCACTGAATTTAAATATTGCAGTTTCACAATCACCTTACATCTGGGATCAGCCTACACCAAAGAACACCACAGCCTTCCTCCCACCCCATATTCTGCTTGCTCAGGTGCTGGCACAGTCATATGGGCAACACTACCAATGAACCCAAAGAGGGAACCGATCCAGCTTGAAACTAACCCAGACACAGCAAACTTTTAAAACACAGCCCAACACCCTCATCTGGTCCCAGGAGCGCAGAGGCAGGGACAGGAGAAGGCTGGCAGTGGCAGGGGACCACACTTCTGCTCCCACCAACAGCCCCCACCTGTGCAGAGCTGAGAGACGCATGTGGACACTGCCTAGGGCAAGGGAGTGGCACACACCATACAGACAGGAGCAGTGTCTGGCCTTGGCTGCATGGCATTCACACCTCCCATTTCTAAAACCCAAAGGATAGCCACCCTCGCCACAGACAAGGAAGCCCAGCTGAATCACATCCCCATCACAGGTGTGGAGAGAAGACAGGCTGGATCGTTTCAATTATGCTGGCACAGCACAAAACACACACACTTCTGCCCTGCATGTTGTTGAGATGCTTCAGAAGCATATCTAGGGCTTTGGGAGAGCAACAAGCAGAGAAGGAACCTCCAAATACACTGCACATGGACAAAAGACGTGAACGGCTACACCAATCCCTCTCCCCTCCCAGAACAAACATCTGAACAGGACGACTTGAGGAGCTGCATAGCTTCTCCACACCTGAGGAACCCCCAGAGCTCTGACGGACATCCTGAACCTAGCAGATTTTGCAACTGCAGGCACCACAAAATCCTTTGGGATTTGCTGATGTATGGCTGTGCTAGCAGGGCAGAGCAGTGATGGTGCACTCAGATTGCAGAGATTTTGGACTCAAGCTTTACAGAGGTGCTGATCTTACTGCAACTCCCACATCTGCATTTACAAGTCAGAGTAGACAGAAATACATGGTGCTTCTTGGATTTGGGTCCTAGAGACAGGCTAACGGCTATTAAGGAGCCAAATTCTCTTTGTTCCTTGGTTAGTGGCAGAGTGTACAACCATCCTGGCTCCAATTTGTTAGTTCATAGCTCTGCTGCAAACAGCCGTTTAGCTGGATACACAGCCAAGTTCACAGATACAATTTCCAGTTACTAAACATATATACAAATATACTAAACAATTTAAAGTGGCTAGTTATCAGTTTAAAAATTACAAAAATCTTGGCTGTAACAGGACAAAATGATACCAAGTTTCACATGGGCATTATCACCTGCAGTTACCCCATGACTCATGCTGTGTTACTGCTGTTCAGACACAGTCTCTCCCACCACGATGACCTCCTCCAGAATACATGCTCCTGGAAGCTCCAAATGTTGTCCTATGCAACTGCTCCCAGTTCCCAATGGCCCTCTGTGCAACTGATGTTTCACAGAGCACTTAAGAGACAGGTTGAGTTTTACACCTCTTCTATGCTTTTACCAAAGAAGGCATCTGTTTCCCTTCCTCTGGAAGCCCAGAGGTGGATGTGCTCTTTCCTGGATGACATATTGTTCCTACCAAGGTTTAAGACTCACTCCATACTGGAATGCCCAAACAAGTTCACATTTGCAAAACATGGAGCAGAACCACAGAACACTCTGAGCTGGAAGTTTCCAACTTTCTGAGTTGGGAAGGACCCAGAAGGATCCTCGAGTACAACTCCTGGTCCTCCACAGGACAGCCCCAAGAATTACACCATGTGCCTGAGAGCACCGTCCAAAATAAACCACCCAACTGGAAGGCATGCATGCCTCACACGAAGGAAGAGGGTCAAAAGCCATCCACGTGTGACCCACATACAAAGTATGCGTGTGATGCGGCTGCCACTTCACCCTGCATTTTCAAATTTTGTCACTGTGTTTACACCTCACCACCCTATTTCCAGGGCTTCCTGCTATCCTCCATGCTATTTTAGGATCACCCCTCTAAAACAACCTCTTTCTAAGCATCCAGCTCACATCCTTCCCTCTTCCTCCCTGCAAATCTTTTATCTAATTCTGCCCCCAGTTTCAAATCACACCAGGAAGCAGCAACAGCCAGGAATAGATTTAACCTGAGAGAAATGGTTTGTATCCAAAATTGAATGAGAAGTTCAGCACGGACTATATTCTTTACCATAATCTAGGATTTTTGCACAGACACAGCTGCCAGGGAGGATGCCACAAAAATTTCCATTTGTGACTATGACAACCCCCTGATGCCAAGCTGACTGGTGGGAGGGCTGCAAGACCATGGGGGTCTGAATCTGCCCCCAGCCAGCACTGCTACAGGAGCATAGGGAAGTGCTTCTGGGAGGTGAGATCATCCTTTTGGGATAAAACTGCCTATTTTTCCCCCATGCAGAAATTATCACAAATGCCAAAAAGGTAAAAGAACAAACATATCTCACTGAAATAGCTTTCATTCCAGCAGCAAAGTTTTACAATGTTATTTTAAATGGGGGGAGAAATAAAAAAAATAAAATAACAATCTCTGCAACATTGTTTTGGCAAATCACATTATTTAGGTTTCAGCATTAGTTGTAATTCCCAATGTGCCTCTTTCCACTGAGAAGTGAAGGTTTGGATGTCTGCGAGCGATGAAAATGAGAGCCAGAAAATTTAATCAAGTCTATTTTACAGCAGGAAGCAGTATGCTAGGTTAGAAGAGACTTATTTCCAAAGCTACTGCAGGCTCACTTGAGCTCCTGAGAGGAGCCCTATTAAGAGAGAGGCCAGGCTGCAAATAACCCTGCAACGGCTGGGGGGCAGATAGGGAAGGAACAAATTCACAGCTCTGAGATTTATTTGAGGAGGCCAATTCTAGCAGCAAGTGCTACTGGCCTTCAGAAGACCGCTCGGCTTTGAGCATTTTCCAGGATTCTTCCTAATACTGAAAATGGTAGCTACTTATATCAACTGTTTCCTTCCTTCTGGGGGGAGCAATGTCTGTTATTCAGCATCCCCAGATCTTGAAATTTGACCACAAAGCTCACAAAGCCAGAAACATGTATTTGAGATGAGAAAATCAGCTCTCCACTAACAGCAAAATAGAAAACCGAACCCTCCATCGGAGCAGGGGAGAAGTTGGAAAGTATGATCTGACAACACTGCAAGAAACCTTAACAGGTGGGAAGGAGCCTGAACTCATACAAATGTACCCCCACATACATTACTTTTTGTGACATCAGGACGGCTAGGCCCAAAGAAGAGGGGAAAAGGAGTGAATCTTCCACAGGTGGTGAGATTCTCAACACGCCCGGGCAATGCCGTCACCCAACAAACACCACGGTGCTCACAGGCTGCCCTGACTCAGCCCTCCCTGCCAGGCCATCAGCGTCTCCTTTCACTTGCACCCACTCTCACAAAGGATAATTTTGCCTTTTGAGGGCCATCGCCCGCGGGGACAGGAGGTTTATTTAGCTATTTAACATCACTGTTTTGCTCTCCGCGGTGGGGACTGGCTGTGCACACAGTAAATCCTGGGGATGAACTGCTTTCGTCTCTGACTATGGGCTTGCTGAA
>NW_008235809.1:756358-769942 GCF_000691975.1 Corvus brachyrhynchos | reverse complement strand
AAATAAAATAACCCTGCACAAAGCACCATCTCTCGCTCAACAGCTTCCGTCAGTCACACCAAACCCCTTCTGTCTCCCACTGCCTAAACACATCTTTGATATTCCTGCCGTTTGGCCAGAATAAAGGACTCGCCCTCTCTGAAACAAGCAAACCGTGCTGATACTCATTCAGTTTTACAATTCCCTGTGAGAACAAACATTTCCCAATGAGCTGCCCGCTTACAGGGCTGAGGTTACCTCTGCCCAGGCAAGTGCACTGCTTTGAATTCAGGCACTTCACCGACGGATGCTCAGGATTCCCAGGCAGAAGCAGATCAGCAGCAGAAGAGCAGCATTTACCAACTTGCTGAGGCTGTCACTGATCCAGGTGTCACGCCCCCTCAGGTGACAACTGTCCCCAGGATGACACCTCCACTGACACTGCACTTCCCCAAGATCTAATGCTCAAGCGAATTTAGGAATTACAGCAGGTCTCTGCAACAAAACAGCCTGCAAAGGCAGGAATTGGACTATGCCAGATATACATGTGCTTATCTGCCTGTAGGGAGTTTGCCTCTTGGATCCTCACATAAACCAGCTTCTAATTACATCCTTACTTTCTGTTTTTACCACAGTGAGTTTGAAGGCAGCCAAAAGGGAGAAGAATTAAGGAACACACATGGCAGTAGCCATAAACATTTCCTAACTTTCACTTGGTTTTGCAACACAAACAAGACAGACATGCCCTCCTCGGAGGGCCCATGGATTAGAGCTTGCAGATGACGTCAACTTCCCAACAAATGCTTTGCACACAGTGTAGTTTCTGGATTTAATACTGATTTTCCAGGCTGTTGTAACCACTCTCCAACTACAAAACACACATGCAGGCCCTCTGGTAGGCCACAATGGGGACGAAAATCACAGAAATTGCCTTGGGACAGTCCCCACTAGCACCCCTGAAAGTGGAGATTATTTCAACAGTCAGGAGGGTAGATGGGATTCTGCCTTCTTCACATAACTGGCTTTTCCCAGCACCAAATCAATCTTCCCCTGCTGCTTCTACAGGCAAAACTCATCAGGATTTGCCTCAAGTTGTAGCTTCATTAGATGCTGCCAAATATAACACAGGTGCAATTCAACTTGGAACATGACAGCAGAGTTAAGTACTTTTTTTTTTTTTTTTTAATTAAAACAATTGGATATAGCAAGCTCTCATGCTTCGTCTCTTGTCAGGATACCACCCCACAACTTTTCTGCCCAACTTTTTTCCGCTTCACACTTCCATCAAACCATGACAACAGGGAGGGTTGTTCACTGATTTGTGCTCCTTGTGGACTCAGGAGGGGCTGCCTGCAGCCCTGACCTGGCCTCTGTGAGCAGGGACTGATCCGAAAGGTGCACCAGCCCAGTGACCAGTCAGGACCAAATCTATGACCACAGAAGCAGGTAAGGCCAGGCATCACTGCACTCCACCCCAGCTGAGAGGAGTCCCTGGCACAAGCACTGGGACAGCCTCCAGCCTAGGCAGTGGGGGACAGTCCCATAGGAGAGGCAACACCCAGAGCTACAGAGCCCATTGGGGTTGCTGCCCAGCAGCTCCTGGAAATGCTTGGTGCTGTGGTACCAAAGGCATTACACCCCTGGGAGCCCAGCGAAGAGCTGTGCCAGATGGTGAGGAGGTGCAGCACCAGCCCTGCTCACCCTGCACATTGCAGAAGGTAAGATGGCCAGGGGCATCCCTTCCCCTCCAGCTGCCAGACCCCGGGGCTAGGAAGGGTCTGTTTTGCTGTTGGGGCATTGCTGGCACAAGCCAGAGTCAAGGGAATTAAGCATCTATCAGTCTGCACTGAGGCTGTACTTCCCAATGCATCACAGCATCAACTTCACCATTCAAAGTGGCACAAAACAGGAATGACTGCCCTTTTTTTTTTTCATTTTTTTCCTTTTTTTTAGATTTTATGATTCACCCAGAAATCTGCAGCTCTGGCATGAGACAGTCCAGCACCACGTCACAAGAAATCCCCTGTAAGCCTTTTGATGACTTTCATCTATTATTCACTTACCGCAAATCCTTGCCATTAACAAACTGCACTAAGGGAATCCGAATTTTCAAAGCCACAAATCTCCTAATAACTATGGCCACTTTATACATGCCTTAGGATTAGCCATGTCATCTGGTTAGAAACTCAAAGCTGCTCTTCATTATCGGATCCAACCTGCCTGCAAACAGAGAACAGACTGGTAATACTGCCCCTGATTTCAATGATGCAGAGGCAGTCATTACATGACATCCTCCTCCTGGACACATCCAGCCCAGTGGCACACATTTATGCCATGCTGCTGTGCCAAAGACCCAGAAACCTCCCTCGAGCACACTGACACCAACCCTGGCAGACGTTGCAGGAGTAAACTTGACTCCAAGCACACTCAGGCTTCACACTGGCTCCTAGTATGCAAACCAAAGGCAGTTTTACAACTATCTGCTCTGTAAATTAAGAATGCCTTTAGTTGCTTTGAAAAATAAGAGCTTATTTAGTCAATACATTGGCTTCTTCAAAGAGCCTTCAAACTAATTAGCCATACTGAGTTACTATGAAAACACAGAGCTTACACTCAATACTCTTGATGATAACAGAGCTGGTGCTTTGGTACTGAAGCTATAGAATTAGCACAAACTTCATCAGATGCATTTTCCTATAGGCTCCAAATTATATTTCAAACTGAATATTTTCCTTTCCTGCGGTGGATGTGGGAATTCACTTAATTCATTTGTAAGTTCAAAGCAATAATGATTTTTAGCCCATGTGCAGATCAAGAGTTTGAATATTCAACAGTGACAGATAGCGTGAGGGGATGGAAGACAGACACACAAGAGAAGATGCTGAAAACAAAAACAAAAGCTCCAGTAAAAAAAGTAAAGCGGGTAGAAAAAATAGTTGCTGTACTACAGATGGGCAGTACAGCTGTTCCAGTTCCATTTTTACAGGACAGAGAAGTGTGGATTGCTTAATTTAATGCAAAGGGCACACTAGCCAGAGGCAAACCCTTCCTCATAGATGCAGATAGGCCATCAAGCAAAACAAAGTTTATGAACCCCCACAAGACATGCAAAGGGCAGAGAAGCAGACTGCAAGGCTCACAAATTTTAATTCCAAGAGTTCCTGCCATCCCTGCTTCTTAAAGAGCAGGTTTACTTGGCAGATAAGCCTTTGCTTCTTAAAAAAAAAAAAAAAATCAAAAAAGTAAAGAAAGTCAAAGGCAACAGCATCATAGGAAAAGAAATTTCCTTTCCCCTTCTGACTTCCATTTATCTGCTTTACATGCAGGTTTACTTACAGCAGAGACCAGCAGGGCTGAGCCGAGGGCTCAGCAGCACCAGCACTCCCTAGAGCCCCAATCCCCCTTCCTCTCCTGCTCCTCCTCCGCTCCCTGCCCCACCCAAAGCACCCAGCTCTTCCACCAGCTCTTCCAGCTCACTTCCCTGCCCAAGGGAATTGACACCTCTTGCTCCAAAGGTGTGACAAATCATAACTCTGAATTTCAGGGCAGAACCTGGCAGCAACTAAAGGGAGGAGAAAAAAAGGCAAGTTCTGACAGGGGAAGGGGGGGGAACTAGAAATTACCATTACAAATCATCACAACAACTTTGTTATTAGTTTATAACATGTCATATAGCTGATTTCCTTCCCCTCCTCTTCCTACACTTTCACTGACTGTATTGATTGGACTTGTCAGCATGTTCTCACATAAGACTGAATTCAATTAAATGAAATACAACCAACAAGCCAGCAGGTATGCAATGTTTGCCTAAAAAAAAAATCAAGTAGCAACACATGTAGACATCCAGTGTAACCTGAAAGGAGGATGCTCCATAATGTATTTAGTAACTGCTATCTTCACAGAAAAAGCCAGAAGCAGACTTTAACCAGCAATTCTCTGCAAGTGTCAGGACAGCAGTAGAGCACGACAACTACTGAATCTTATTTCACACACCAGATCAGAGTTTAATCTGAGCAGCAGCCACATAAATCCAGAGGGGCTCTATTAAAAACCAGTGCAATGACTCATCCCACAGGGAAAAGCATAAATTCAAACTCTGGGCATCTATATATTTCTTAAGAAAGCCTTTTGTTTAGCAACAAGAATTTTTTTGTTGGACAAGCAGGGGGCTGGATCACATCCTTGTGGCAGGACATTTCTGCTCCTTTAGCAACACAGAAGGGCATTAAGACAGCCCACATGCAAAGCTGAGGCTGTACATGTGTATGCCAAGCAACTCTGCCATGGGCACTTTCATACAATGCTATTTTCAATCCTCCCTGGCCAATGCAACCCTACAACAGCCCTAGTCTGTCCTCTGTCCTCATCCACACCCACCTCTAGCAGTAAAACCCTGACAAATCCTCACCCTCCCCAAAAGTCAATGAGCATTTTGCCGCCTGCCCTGCAAGACCAGGATTTCCTTCCCAGAGCACAGTGATGGCTTAGAGCCACAGCTGCTTCTTCACAGCCCTTCAGAAAGCTGTGCAAAGAAGAGCACAGTGTCTTTTTTTAGAGACACATCCCCGTTCACCAGGAGGCACAAGACTCTCCTTCCTGCCAGCCAGGACAGGAGCCCTAAGCCACAACACCCAGCACAGCAATAACTGCCCCAGGGACTTCCAGCTTCCACTTTCTTCTCACTTAATACGAACCTTCTGCAGCAAGGAGGTTTTGGGTCCACCCGCTCCCTACCAGCCAAAATTAAAGCAGTTTAGCATAATACCAGCTTCTTTGAAGACAGAAATATCCAACACCACCACCACTTCCCCAAGGCACTTGTGTTCAATGAATAAGTTGATTTGTGGGTCCCATTTGTTGGTGTTTACTCAGATGAGAAGCACCAAAACACATGGTCTCTGTTGGCTGTGCTCGTGGAAGTCACACACATCAGATATCTCAGCAAATTGTGACTGAGCACAAGAAGAGACACTTCAGTGACCACACGCACCCCAGAAACAAAAGACCCACAACTATTTTAATCGCCATCATGCCCTGTTTCCATGACAATGACAGCACCACCCCCATTATGCATTAGGAATGAGGTATTAAAAACAGGAAAATACCAAAACCAAAGGATGGGCACCTGTTGATTATCTCCTTTTTCTTTGGTGCTATCTTGATGCCAAGGCGCTACTAACAGCTTCATCTGTTATATGCAAAAATCTTAAAATTAGACTGCTACAGCCTTTTCTCTGAAATATTGTGGCAGTTGCTCTCCCATGAACAATTCTTCTTTGTCTGGGATATTTGCTCTCACACTGATCAAATATAGAAACACATACACGTACAAAAATTCTGCAGTGTGCTGGGCAACTGAGTTCAAGTGCCAGGTCAAAGTCTGGGGTCTGGATGATTAACAAAATACATGTTAAATCTAAAATGCTACAGGATGTAAAGCTTGGCATTAAATGCAGGACAGTGATGTAGATGTTAATAAAAGTTACAAGATATTTAAAAATCAAACAAAATGGTTATCCAAACCATTATAGTTATCAAAATGGTTATCAAACTCCAAAAGTTTGATTAAATCAGATGTTTTCTACTGGATTTTGCACTTTTCTTGTACATATATAAAACATGCATACTCCATGGAGGTAAACAGAAAGCCCTTTACTACCTTGAAAGCACTGAGCCAGCACTGGCTCTGCCTTCTCATCATGCGGTTTGCAAATCTGAGTTTCATTTGACCAAGCAGAATTGCCGTGCTACAGCTGTTACTGCATTTTTCATGAAAGATGCCACGTATTCCCAAAACCAGAGCTGGCCTAAGCTGCCTGTGACACAAGAAAGCAAGAGGGGACAAGGGGCAGGACTGTACTCACAAAGCCCTTCTTGTAGTGGCTGTGACTAAAGTCCCTCACTTTGGGGAAGTTTTTGGCAAAGACCCTATGGAAACATGCTGGGTAACAGCAGAGGAAGGTGCTGTCAGCTCTCCACATGCCCCTGGCCCTTGAAAATCCTAGCCTACCTCCCAGTTTAGGCGTTAGCCCTCCTCTCCGAATATTTTTCTCCTCAATCCCCCCAGCATTTTCACTTTTGTTTTGCAAAGAAACAGAGGCACAAGTTCTTTCCCTCCCTAGTTCTAAATACATCAGCGGATGTCAGGGTTTCAAGGCAGCTCCTTGTTCAAGCAAGGAGAATGCAAAGCCAAAGCATGAGGCCAACTATTTCATCAATACTCTTTGATTTAATTAGCTTTGGACCATGCTTGAAGTTGATGCCTTAGAGGAGTTGCCACAGGCGAAACTCAGTTTGCAAGACGGATTGCTTTCACCATCTGAGAAATCAAAAAAAGATCTAAACCTTGGAGGGACTGAGGACAATTTACCACCTGGACAGACTTGCCTTCAGCAAAGCAACAGTCATCTAACCTACCTAACAGTTGAACTCCTAAAAAGAAAAGAGCTATCACACCAAATTTATTTATGTATTTTGTGCCATTTCACTTTCATTTTTCAACTTAATACATTCTACTTACCTTCCTTCTGTACCTTCCTAAGTCAGCTCTTTGGATAGGAAGCCAGTATTGCCCAGCAGCCTCCAGAATACTTCCAGCTCTCTCCAAAATGGGTCACAAAAGCCATTTGCTGCACATAAAAGCTTGTCACCTCCTCCAGTTTATTCAATTTTAAAAATCAAGACCGTGATGCATATATATGAAACAGAGCTGTGAACAGAGCACACCAATATCTCACAAATATCTACCATATTTTAAGGTCTATTTACACTTGCCAATATACATATATTAATCGTAATGTATTGGATCTGGACCAGAAGCTAAAAGCCAGGACATGAGGCTTGAAGTAGCAGTCTGGATACAAGTCCAAACTTGGCAGTATAAACTCATATATAATCATCATTACTCAAGCTCAATGAAGGGAGGGCAGACCTTAAATCCCTATTAGATTTACTGACTTACTGATTTGCTCAGTTTATTAATTTCTTTTGTACCTTTACTGATCCTGTCACAAAGAATTCAAAATGGAGGTTCTTACCCTAAGGAAATTATGACTGCAGTTGAACACTTGCTTTATATCATTAATGACATCGCTAAGATGGGTCAAGCACCCCTGCAGACTCAAGTGCCAGACCCTGCATTTCATCCCCAAATGAGCAGTGAAGCCTGCAGTGGAAACTGAGTGGAAGTCAGGAGCTGACAAGTGTCTCCCCACCCATCCCATCTGTACCCTTTTACACAGTCAGCTAACACATCCTTGGCACCCATATCACAGTTTTCTCACTGCTGGTCAAAAATATGCATGACAGAGAGCAGTTAATGAGTTCAATGTGAAATAAATTAAATCAAATCACAACCTCACAGCATCAACAGTGCATTAATCTCTTACACCAAAGCTGTGCAAGGATACAGCTGCAAGACCAGAGCTCTACAGGCACTTGCTTCACAGCTACTGACATGGAGGGCAAGCCCAGCTTTTGGATGTGCTCCACTCTGCAGCAGCCAGGACCACACACAACCTGCATCCCTGAAACTCAGCTCCATCTTTTGTCTTTGAGACCATCTGAGGAGCACCAGGAGCAGACCCACAGCTCCCAGGGCTGACCTTTATTCTTCTCACAGGAGGGCAGGCAAGGTGTGAGTACAGCCCTGTGAACAGCTCTGGTCTCAAAGACATGCTGAGATGAACAGATGCAAAGATGTGACTGAAAAAACACAGGGACATCTGCAGTTCTGCCAGGGTCCTGACTACCAGCTCTCCTTCCAAGTGATCAAGGGGAAAACACACAGATCCCACATGCTACAGGAAGTGTTGTTACTGGAGTAGCTGCCAGTTTTAGTCAGACCAAAGTTTTCAGTGTTTGGAAAATGAGAAGCTCTTAAGCACCTCCAGCTCATCTGACCAGGGCTAATGTAGGTAGGCTGTGGATCAGCTGGGCTCTGCCCTCACCAAATCCAACAGGAGGAGAGCTCTGCCAGGCAGCCAACAAGGCTGCAGGCAGGACACCCACCATGGCCACTGCTGCCTGAGCCTGCCTGTACAAGAGCAGACTAGGAAAGAATCAATCACCTTTCATTTTTCAGGGTCACACATCATCTTTACTGCCAAGCAGGTGGTAAGGTCAAATTACAAGTAGGGAAAAGGCAGTTAATGGAAAGGAAAAAAAAGAGAGAGACCCTCCCTAGGAAGTAAATGAAGGTAATAAAAACAGTACCTGATCCATAAAGTGAGAAATGGGACCAGTGGAGGAGGAGTGGGGGGCCAGGAATCACAGCCAACCTCTGAAGTCCAGAGAACGTGGGAAAACCCAACTATTTCAAACTTGCCTCACACATAAGAATTCCTTTTGTCTGCATTAAAAGCTGCACTGCTTTCACCACCAACATGACCAGCAGTTACAAAAGGAGAGATCTCAACAATAAAATGCTGAACTATGCCATGCCAAAAGGCTGCTGTCCCACGCCAGCAATATTCAGAGCTGGACCGTGCTTCCCCCTCCCAAGCCACAGCCACTGTCCACAGGACAGAAAAAAAGCTGTGTCACTACTCTGTATGCAGAAAAAGAGACAATAGCTCCCATAAAAAGCCATGCAAAGCTTTTTAGTGAGATTTCTGGTCTGGGATCTGATATGATCCACTCCTTAAAGCTTTAATCAGCTGTGCAGTCAGTTGGCACACCACCATTTTAATATTAACCCTTTTAATTGTCCATGTGAGCACTCTTCCCCAGCCCCAGGAAGAAGGGCACTGACCCCACACTCTGTCCCATATCCTTAGAGAACACCAGAACATTTTGGTACAAGGTACCATGTCTGTATGGGAAATCAGCAGAAACTGCCCTCATCTCAAGTCCTTGGGCTTTTCTGAGTGCCTGTTTTTACTCCACAGATCTCTTCACAGCCTTGCTAGTGGCCAAGAAAGCTGCTTGACCACAGCAGCTGGCCAGGATGAGTCAGGGCACATGAATGTCTTTTAACCCCTCTGCACCTGTGCACTGAGAGTACTGGCTGCTCAGCTGAACACAGCTGGGATTAGCTCTCTCCCATGGAGGAAAACTCATGCATTCCCAGCAAGGTCAAACCTTCCTAATTCTCAACACCCTTCAGCAAGGTTTAAAGGAAAAAAAAAATCTAAAAAAGAGAGAAAGTGAGACAGACAAGCCCCAAACACAAAGTAGACTTTCCAAATGACTGACAGAGAAATGCAGCCATCAGAGCACAAAACATGTTGTGACAGTACGGCACATAATACGATATAAATCGAGCACACACCAGAGCCTCATCCGGCTTTGTGCTTTGCAGAGCCCGCAACTTTTGAATTCAATAAAATAATAAGCACCCTGACCTTAATGCAGTCATCAACGCTAAATAAAGCCAAGCACAGTTGTGCTCCTTTGATCAGTCTTTTCATAAAGGCAGTATAAATAGTATTGCTGCTTTTCCATATCCTAAGAGGCTTTTACATTTGAAAAGTGTTACATGGGCACACCAGGAAAATAAGTAGTGTTTTGTTTCTTTCTCCTTTTGGGCTTTTTGTTGTTGTTGTTGCTTTTCAAACCGCAGAGAGAAAAGTTAAACAATCAACTCCCAGTGATCCAAACAATGAGTTTACATAAGGGTTTACAAAATGAAAAAGCAAGTTACTCCACATTCAGATATTCTGTGGTCCTGCCAAGTGTCTCAACAGACTAATGTCCTTCGAGACACAGACTTGTGCTATAACATTTCTGGCCAAAGCCATTTGAATTTTAAAAGACAAATACAAAGAGAGAGAACCACAGCCAGCTGCACAGCAGCAATCCCTGCTCTGAAGTAAACTGCAGGATTTGGTTTGCTTCAGTCAGTGTTTCCGCTTCCTTGCCAGCATTAGGAAGGCAGGTATCAACCTGACTGTTCTGTAGCCTCAAGGATTTTAGCAGCCTGCTCCATTACCTGGCCCACATTAGCTCAAAGTGCATCCTGCATGTCCCTGTGGCTGTCAGCAAGGCAGGACTCCCATGCTAACCTGGTCACTTGGCCATGCTCAGCACAGTGTCTGCAAGCTTTTGGCAACTCCAGCCTCTCCAGAAATACCAGCCCCCAGCGATGCCAGTCAGCTTAGGTCCTCCAGCCAAGCTGCTTTCTTTCCACACAGTCTTTCCACAGGTTTTCACAACGCCCCAGTAATTCAATTAGCATTGGGGGGAAATTAGCAAGGCATTCAACTTCTAGTTTTGCATCTTAAAACCTAACGTGGATGTGTGTATGTTTTTTAGCCAAGGATTATAGCCTGGCCTCGTGTGTGCTGTGCAGTCGTGTGACCCAGCTTTTTCACATTTAACTAATTTCTCCTAATAAGTGAAAAAAATATTTCTTTCTGTAGCAATTAATATTACAGCCATCACCCTTCCAGTTGATGCAGACATGACCCAGAAAGAAGTTGTTATCATGAAGGTGGTATTTTAAAGTACTACCATGTACAGAAATCAAATTTAATTGCAAATGGAGATCTTTTACACTTACCGTGACTAAATACATTGGCCCTTACCAGGGAGTATTGAAGCCTGTGACACTGCTCCATGTTTTGATCCAAGACAACCACAGGCTACTCAGAGACCCAATGGCACACAACAGTGAAAAATCTTCAGACACTGCAATACCACTGATCTTTAGAAAGTCGGGAAAATAATACAAATAATCCTGGGTAAATCACACAAAAAGAGCATGGGAACAAATCTGGGTTTCCACATCTCAGGTACCTGAGTGCCCTGTCTACTTGGGCTAACTTGACAGCACATCAAGGGTCTGAAATGAACACTTAAATCCTTTCCTGCCCCAATGGCTTAAGGCAGCATCAAGACAATATGGAAAGAAGGAAGTTATTTCCCCTCATTCTTCAAATGCCTCTGTGTTTCCATATTCTCCATCTCATTTTCTCGCTTCTCCACCCCAGCCACAAGTTTTACACAAAATGTGAGGGTCCAAAACATAATGACAGAAAAAATAACCTACAAAGTATATGAAGTCCCCAGCCCCAGACTCAGATTAGAGGGGCTACGTTGCTGAAAGCCCTGTACAACCACAACTCAGCCACAAGTTTAGCTGAGAAAACTTCTCTCCAGAGCAGAATTTCAGAGATGCACAGCCCCAAGAGCTGCCTATCATGCCTTTTGGGAGCTCACTTCACCCTCTACTTTTGGGGAATCATCCTTTCAAAATGCAAGTCCCAAGAGGTTTTTTTCCCTAAGAGCAATTTTTCCACTGTCAGTCCTTAAAAATGCTATTTTTTCTTTTTTTTTTTTTTTCTTTACAAAAGCTTTATAATCCTCTGCTTTTTCATCTGAGTGGAATCCACTATATGACAGCTTTAAACTTTTCTTTCTTTAAACTCAGCACTCCCTCCTCAGCTATAATCCTCCTATTGGAAAGATCAGTTTGCAAGTCCTTGCCTCCAGGCAGCCACATCACAGCAGCAATTAGAGACCCAAAAATCCAATCAAAACCCCTCATCTTTTATCTCAATGGCCATGACTTTAACTGTATGACAATAACAACAAGAAAATAAAGTGACAACTTGAAGTTATAAACTACTCCCAACCCACGCCATTCATTTTGGCTCCAGGGTCCTTGAACTCCGAGGATGGCACATCTGAAAGCACCAAACTGGCTTTGGTATCAGTGTCCCATTTTTAAACTCTCCCAGGCACACTGGCTTCTGAGACCTTTTGGACTTTTGATCACCCTCTGGCTCAGCCTGGCTTTTCCTCCTCCCTCCAATTTTATCTACAACAGTTTAGTAACTACAGAGGCACACTCAAGTTTCTGCGTTTTCTTTGTAGCATGATATGAACAGTGCCTGTATAACTAAAATGGTAGAATTTTAGCTCTAAAATTAGAACTAAATTTTACTTCCAATTCTGTGAAATCAGAACTGAAGAATTTTTTGTGAGGAATAAAAAGATAGCAAGTTAGCAGTGCCTGAACTAAACCTGGATTGGTTTTCTCCTCTCCAAAAAATCAGGGGCACCTATTATTTATATTTCAGGGACAATGCAGTCAATACAATTTTGCAATGGATGAAAAACACAACCCCTCCTTTTTAAAAAACTGCAGTTAAGTCAGAGGAATTGCCACCATCCAGAACAAATCAATGACACACCCTGAAATCAGCCAGTTCCAAGAGCAGAGCTTTGGTCAGTCTGCTGCGATCACAGGGGAAAGCTGCAAAGTTCAGCTCAGGATCGCATTAGTCGCAGCTATGCTTCAGGTCTGCTTTTCTCTTGCAGAAAATACAGAGTAGATAAAAAGCCCCTGTGGAGTTCCCTGTCTACTCCCTCCTTCACGGTGCATTCCAGCCCCAGAAATTTTCACTTCTGTAGCCCAAATAATCCCCCATCAGTGCAGTGTCATTTCTAGAAGCACCTGGCACAGTTGTGCTGCACAACTGCAGTGGCACATACACAGACAAGGCTCTCCCAGGTGTGTTCTTCCCTGCATCCTTGAATAATGAGGCATCAGAGCTTCCCCTGACTGGAGGGCCATGGTCCCCAGCTGTACACCCAGCCTGCAAAAGCCTTGAAATCACTTTAGGTGGGAAGCAAAAAGTAATCCCCAGCACCCAAACCCTTAAAATTATAGTTTGTGAAAGATTATTTTTTTTTTTTTTGAGCTACTGATTCACGCTGAGGTTTTTCCTCACAGAAACCAGTTATAAGCAAAGAGGGAAAAGAAAACATTCCTTTGAAAAAAAAAAAAAGTAGAATTCTGGAAAGGAACAGCATGAGATACTGAGGCAGTTGTTTGAAAGCTCTCTCCCAATATATATAACCCAGAAGCCAACTCTTCCTTTCACGGTACTGCCCATTTGGAACAACATCCCAAAAAAAGGGGGATTTTTTTGCTTTCTTATCTTTACTTCTCTCCTTGTTCTAAACTCTTACTTTTTTTCTTTCCTAGACAAGAAGTCTCACTCTGCACCGTCGACCCGACCTCATCCTAACTATACAGCAGACAGCTGCATGCCTTGTTGGATCTCTTCCAGACATCACAACCTACATCACCAGCACCACTCCCTACACACACCCCCTCTTCAGCAATTTGTTTTGCTAATTATTAATCTGTCTTTGGAACAGACAGTAATCAATGAGACATAATATAAACATACACAAACACTGTACATCACAGCCTTTTGTCAAACTGCTGTGGCAAAAAGGCACCCCGATGACACAAATGGGAGCTGGGAACATGATGATACAGAGACCTTGGATGCACTTGTGGTATGCACACTGAAGTGTCCAAGCTGGCTTTGTACGCTCCAACCACAAGTGTATGGACTTGCCCACAGCATCACTTACTCTGCTCCCTCAGGTCACAGCTCAGCAAGAAAGAAAGTCTAGTCCTGAGTTCCATAAAATAAGCACAAAATTATGCCAATCATGCTATGCAAAGGGCCAGGTTACTGCAGCTACAGAACCCAAGTCTTCATTTTCAAGTGTGTAGTGGTTTGGTCCAAAATACTCATTACTGTTTACCTTCTGTGAGATAAGAATTAGGAGAAATGCAAAGCAGGCACCAAACTTGAAAGAATATAAAGAAGTTTATTAACAGACCTAAAAGAAGAAAAAAAA
>NW_008235809.1:739022-755542 GCF_000691975.1 Corvus brachyrhynchos | reverse complement strand
GGGCAGCTTCAGCGGATTCTCGGCTGCACTGGAGAGGGGGAGCCGGGCTGGCCCGGCCTAGCCTGAGCAGGGCCTGGGCCGGGCCCACTGGCCCGCACACGGGGCCCGCAGCCACCTGTCCCAGCACTGGAAACGAGACAGACCTGTGGGGGGGGGTTTCTATTCTTAAGTGTGGATCACAGAGGTGGTCACAACTTTAAGTGGCTTAAAGAATTGTCCATATTCAAACTGGCCAGCTGATAGGTTCTATCAGGTCATGGGGGAAGCTAAGCACCCCTTTGCAAGAACATCACTTCTGGGACTATGCTTGCTAACCCATGACAAAGTGTCATAAAGCAATCCAAATATTGCATAGGGCTTTTTTGCACATCCCCGTTTAAGTAGCCTCTTGCATATATCTTCATGTCTTTCACACAGCAAATTCAAATTTAATTGAAAATGAAACTAGTCAACAACTATCAAAATGTAGTTCTGAAAGCAGCTTCCACAAGGAGATGCTTTGGGTACGGAGAAAGAAACAATTCAGAAGTCCTGAAGGACAACATCCAAACAGGAAGAGATATCTGTATTTCTTTATCCATGAAGCGAAACATTATTTGTAGTGCTTCAAATTTTGTTTGGTACATCAAAGTCATAAAGCATCACTGTATATAAAGCCCCACAAGACTTCAAGTTCTTCAACTCAGCTCCTTGTCTCATCATCATACCCTACACCTACACTTAGCAACTGCAAAGCACCCTTCAGGTAAGATGCAATGGCTGATTTAAAAGCTTTCACCATCAAACAAAGGACATGCAATGAATACAGAAGTGAGGAAGCAATTAGTATTGCTGAAGACATGTTGCTGAAACCTCCAGCTTTTTATTTGATTGTCAAATTGGGTCTAGGCAGCTTTAGTCAAAACATCTTTGTGCTTGTACTCTAAATATCAAGTACATGTAGCTAAATCTAACACTTAAAAAACCCTCCCTATACTTCGAGCTAAAAGTATAATCACAGTGCATCTGGCATTTAAATAAAATAACCATTAGCACAGGAAACACAAAGCATAAAAGCACCAGGTCAAGAAAAGACAGATGAACAGAGAGAAGCAGCATGGGATTGGAGTTAATGCCATGTTTACTAGGGATCTGCTGCATTGAGAAATGTAGAGGACTTCCTCTGGCAGGCTGAGTTACAGGATTAAAAATGCTGGCTATGACTTAAAAAAAGGAGATTTAATTATCTGGCTTAATTGGAGAAGTAGGAAAACCAGCTCCAGCTTCAAGAAAGCAGCAGACTAAGAGCAGCTAGGACACCTACAGAGCTCTCAAGGCTTGCAGAGTTTTTCCTATTTCCCATTAAAACACACAGGTATCTATTTGTCAACTGAAGCAATAGAAAGGAGCACTAGAATTTAAAAGGAGAAACACGTTACTTGAGATGAACTGGATTAAACCATATGAAGACTACAGATTAGCATGAATTAGCCTCTACTGTCAGCAAGTGCTGGCAATGCTCCAACCCACCATCAGCAAATAACTCCGTAAAATTTCAAGTCACATTCACAATTATTAATCAAATCACATACAGACCTGGCATCAGCCGACACAAACCAATCACAGGAAAACTATCCTCCTCAAAGCAGACATTATGCCCAACCCCACTGACTCATGAAATGCCCTGCAGCAGGTCGTTTGAGAGGGTTTTGTGCCTCAATAAAGTCAGAACAATACTTTTGTACCTTCATACCAATTGCAACTTTAGATCTACAGATGAAAACCACTATGGAAGTGATTACTAATAAATCACATCATGATATTCACAGCCCAAAAGTCACTCTGCTCATCACTCAGCAGTGAATAAGACCACATTCCTCTTAAGTGTAATCCAATTAGTTGTGTCTATTTTCACAGCAGCCACACTTACTTTCACAATCAGGTAGGGTTTCCATGATGTCCTTCTCATCACTGCACACCATTCAAACAATCCCATGCCGTGGGTCCCCTACAGGATCATAACTGATAGTCCAGGCTGTTTCAGGTTTCATCAGTCCCCACACTGGGATGCTATGTAAATGTACATCCCACTCAGATGTGGGCTCCCCCACGGCCCCAGAGCCATGATGAGATAAGAAACAAACAAGTATTTCACCAACAAACTGGGCTCAGCTCTCAGCCCTTATTAGTCCACATGCTAAACTGGATTACCTAAAGCTGGATGCACCCCACTGCTCCACACAGGTCACTAGGCATTAGCCCTGTCATGGAGAAACCTGTGATGGGATTACAGTGACTGCCTGAGGCTACTCAGCAAATCCATGGCAGAGCTGAGAGCAGAAGCAAGATTAGGACAAGCGGAATCAATGCCACCATGATGCTGTGCCTGTCTGCTTTTGCACTGCCATCCATGTGCCATGGCCAGGGCACATTGGCCAGCTGCTCCATCAGCAAACCAGAGATATGATGCAATTAAAAACAGAAGCCTCCTCAGGCACGTGGGAGAGTCCATATTGCTGGAGGTTTTTTCATGGTGTCACCATGCAAGGTGCTAGATAAACTCATCCAGGCTCCTATTCCCATGAAATGCTGGACCAGATGATATCTAAAGTTCACTTCCAGACTGGGATATTGTATGAAAAACCAACCTGGGAGCATAGCACAAAGGGTTTGTTTTCAACAGCACTGGTCCTTTGACCTGTTTGACCATCCACCCATGCTAACACTGGCATCAGCACAAGGACAGGGTGAGAAAGCATTGCCACAACCAAGGGAAGAAAAACATGCTATTCCTGTTTCCCTCTGAAAGGGTTCTCCAGAGGCTCCAGCAAGAACACCATGTGCTAATCTGTCCCCAAGTTTCTACAGGAAAATACTAAGTGTGCTAAGAGGCCTGAACATTACTTTTGCCAAACTACTGCTCTCCCACTTGTTGTGCCGCTTGCAGAGATGAATCACAGCCTCCTGAAAGCTGTAATTTACTGGGACATCAGCTGGCTCTTCGTGGTAGGCAGGTGAAACTGATGCCTCCCCACTTAATTGCCTGTTTTTCTTCAAACTCAAACCTGGTTGACTAGTAGCATCTCACAAAGATTTCCAAACCCAAGAGACAGATTTAGTAACACCTTACCTTGCTAAAACATTGCCCAGTGAAAAACAAGGCACCTCTGGAGGAGTTCCTTAAATCCAAAATCTTTGTTTTGCTTCCTTCCCTAACTGATCCCAATGACCCGATTCCCAAGAAATAAGATCTTGTCTTTACCAAAGGTCTCAAATGTGGGCTGAGGAAGCATGAGTCAGATCAGATGCAATGAAACATCCACAGCTAATTAACAGGATGCATCTAGCTTTCCTCTCATTAAAAAAAAAAAACAACAAAACAACAAGACCAACAAAAAAGCAAAATCCACACCATGAAACAGAAAACATTTGGATTAAGGCTTTAACAAGGTCCTTCCATGCAATTGTCCATGAGCAAGTGCCCTAATCCCAGAGCCCCAAGCCCAACTAAACTAGGCATGACCTCCTCTAACCACCTTTTAATTATTTTTTATAATTAAAGAGTGGCCACAAGAACTCACCTGCACACTGTGCCTGTTGTGCATACATGCATGACTGGCCAGCACACCCAGAGGTCACCTCACTGATGAGACCGGCGGGGAATTAGGTCTAAGAACATGCAGTTCACAAGTCACTGCTGAATGTCCAGGCATGAGATCAGCACTAAGCTTCCTGACCCAGCCACGAGGGCAGCGGCATCGAGCACGTGCTGCTGCAAAGCAGCTGAGGTGCCCTGGAAAACAGAGCCTGAATCCAGGCCATGTGGGTTAGTCGCAATGTGGAGCACACCCGGTGCCAGGGCAGGACAGAGCTCTGTGCTGGCAGAGCACGCAAGCCCTTCTTGGTGCTTACACACGTTTTTAAATGACTCTCGCTCAAACTAAGTAGTTCCCAGGGGAAGGGGAGCAGGGGACACTGTGCCTTATTTCCTAGATTGTAAAGGAGATCAAAAGCACTTCCTTGGTTTAATTTCTGCATCTCATTAATCCACCATGAATAATCGGGTGCTGTGATGCTGAGAGCCACGCAGATGGATATCTGAGCTGCTTATGGAATTGGAACTGAGAGCAAAATCTCATCCCAATGCCTGGACTAAGTGATTATATGTTGCAAACATCACTCAAGAAGGTCTACTGCTACTTTTTATACACAAGGTCAGACTAAATGGAAACAAGTGCCCTTCAGACCTGACAATCTCTCGTCCTGCATACCCTATAATTTCTATCCCTTTCTCCTTACAGTTTTCCTCTGTTTCCACTACTGGTTCAGACAGTAGAAATAATCAGGATATTTAGGACAATTCAGCTTAGATCAGCTAATTCACGGTATCCTCCCGGCTAGAGGAATCACTAAAGACTAGAAAATTCAGAGATGTCATTTGTCAAAGGCACTTTGAGTGAATTTATTGTACAGATACAATGAGCTTATCGGGTGTTTCCCAATGGAGAGGCTATGAGTGGAGATCCATTTTCTCATTACAATACAATGCCATTTAATGTAAGTATATGAAGTGTCTGTGTCACATCATCACACATTTCGCAAAGGAAATTAAGGACCCAAAGGAGAGAGGAGGCATGAATTCTCCAAATGCAATGCTGTCCAGACAGTAGGAAACACTGAAAATACTGTCTCGTGCATTTGGAGCTGAGCCTTTCTGAATAAATTAGCATTCAGCCAGTGAGGACACATGGAAGGAAACTTTGCAAAGTGCCAAAACCGACTTGTCTGAAAAGAATTCAGTAAATAGATTCCAGTGTCTGACAAGTGTAAGCTGCACTGAGTATTATCAGAGAGCAGTACCTCTTAACCACATGGACTGATTTGCTAGATGGCAGCTCCTACCAGCTGAAGTCCAATAAAGATAATCTGAAGGGTCCCAACAAGGTGAGACAGGATTGATCACAATGACAGATGCTGCCCAAGCAGGGTACTCAGAAGTCATTGCATGAACCATATCAATGTGTTATTTATTTTCACAGACTCGTTCCAGATTGTATTTCTGGCACAAGGGGTAAGATCAAGAGCATTTCTCTCAAGAAACTAAGCTAATGAGGATAATTAACGCAACTCCTAAATATATAAACTGTGCCGATAACGAGTCTCATTTGAATTTTGCTTTTCTAGCAAAAAAGCAGATGGATTGATCTGACCTGTTTCATGAGACTTTTGCCTTGCCAAAAAAAGACACTCTCCTTTGAGCGAAGGAGCCATAACCAGGCCAAAAGCCCTCTCCAGCGCTTTGCAGACATTTTAGGCTCCACTTTAGCTTCCTCCTTGACTTCTGCTTCTTCTGCCAAGCAGCTGGCAGCTGGGGGGAAAAGGAGACCACCCCCGCTCTCACTGGCAGCAGCATCCACACTGTGTGCCCAGCCCAGGTCCCACAGAAATACAGGTTCCATCCCTTGAACACAGAAGCAACGTAATGGGATTTTGATTCAAAATTTTGAATTAAGGCCAGGAGCACTTCAGCTGTGAGGTCTTCAGAGTGCAGGACTTCAAAAGATCAGCAGATACTAGACAACCACGTAATGCAGGGAAAAAATTAATAATGCAGTGTTTCATTTCTCTGCATGGATGAGAAAAAGATCCAGAAAAATAATGCAGTACTTATCATCAATAATGCTTCAATTTTAATCAATTTTGCTATAGACCAAGAACCAAATAAATGCTACATGAACAGGGCTCCTCTCATGGGGCCAATAAAGAATCAGGGAATCAATTAGGTTGAAAAAGTTCTCTGAGTCCAACCATTAACACAGGGCTGCCAAGCCCACCACTCAACCATACCCATGACCACCACATCTACATTCTTTCAAACACCTCCAGGATGGAGACTCCACCACTGCCCTGGGCAGCCTGTGCTTGACAACTCTTTCAGTGAACAACTTTTACTTCTAATATCCAATCTAAACCTCCTCTGGAACAACTTGAAGCTGTTTCCTCTTTTCCTGTCACTTCTTCCTTGAGATAAGAGACCAACCCCCCACCTGGCTACACGCTCTCCTCAGGCAGCTGCAGAGAAGGATCAGGTTCCCCCCTGACCCTCCTCTTCTCCAGGTTAAATAGCTCCCTCAGCCACTTCTTATTAGATCTGTGCTCCAGAGCCTTCACCAGCCCCACTGCCCTTCTTCAGAAATGCTGCAGCAAGAGAGGACAGGAGCAGCCAAATTGTCACAGCACAGATTGAATGCTTTTTGATCCCAATGACTCACCTCAACTGTTAAGCAGATCTCGGAGTCCCACCTCAAGAGCTATTCAGCTAAACCCTGCCTGCCTGCACACACACATTTTTCAAACCCTTTCGCATGTGTATTTGCTAAGTGGCCCAGCATCTTCACTATTACAGTCTCTAAAAATTTTCTTCTGGCCATCACCCACCATGCTCTCCCCAACCTCCTGTCATGGTCACCGAGCTCACACGCACCAAATATTGGCCATCCCTGCAAGTCACCCATAGCATGCAGGTCTTCCAATGCCCAGAGGAGAAAGCGGTAAGGGGGAGGCATGCCTGCGTTACTGCTCATCTCTTCCAGTTAGAGCAATCCATCCCACTGTAAATATAAAGGATTTACAGCACCCAGAGGAATATCACATCCTGCACTGAAACAGCTCTGAACCCCCTGACCGCCAAGAAAATATCCAAAAGCCTCATCTACTAACAAATTTTGGCATCTGATGGGAGGCAGCAAATGGCATGCTCCCAAAGTCTCCTCTCTCTCTTCTCAGTGCTTTTTGAAAAGGCATCCATACAGCCAAATTAATATGGATTATATTTAAACGGTTTTTAAAATGCTTTCAGTGCACACAGAAAAAAGAATCTATCATGTGGAATCCTTGCTATTTAAACGATATATTAAACAGAACAACATAGACTGCAATGGTCTTTATAATACAGCCAGTAATACTGTCCAGAGGTCCCAGTAAGGCAAGCGATCCCTGTCAAGTGCACACCTGGCATGCACATGGGTCTGATCTTTGCACACAAACCAGTGACTGCATTTCCAAAGCAGGTACATATCCATGCATACAGAGCGGCACAGGCTGGCAAGAGACGGAAGCCATGCCACGTTAAATGCACTGCTTTTACTTAGCAGCTGTCAGAGTAGATCTTTAAACACTTAGAAGACATCACATATTTTCCTCAGTTTACATCCCTAATATTAAAATAGATTAAGATGTAACTATTTTGCATGCGGATTCCTAGAGATAGTTGCCACAGCCTAGGTTTGGGGCCACAACCTCAGATGCTCAAGGCCCAAAGCAGGTAAAAACCCAGTGCCTCACCCACTTCCATTGCCAGGACACATGGTCACCCCTTTCATCTTATCCCCTTGCTAATAGGTAAGAGAACTACTACTTGCCCAGTCTGAACTTAGTCCTGTCTGCAGAATTTGGGTTGAATGAAGGAGCAGACCGAAGCTCAGTATCATCACCAGCCTAGGTACCAGACACCACAGGATCACAGACACCTTCTGGTGCAAAAAGCTCTCACTCAGCAGCTTTGCCCTGAAAGCCCAGATTGAGTCAGCCCTATTTAAGGTCCAAGCAGCCTTTATTAATTTTTCTCCCATCTGCCAGCCAAAAACAGCAACTGGCCTATCCTTGTGGGTTTTCTTCCATTCCCCTCTTCTCTCAATGGATAAAATGCTTCTTGTCATCTTTCCTCCTAGACATTATTCCACCCATTTCAAGTCCTCCTCTCTGCTCCTTTCTTACATGATGCCCAGAAGTTATAAATCTACAGTGCTTTCTCACAGATGACACGTTCACAAACAATGACATCCCAGTCATTTCCTCTCTGGAGTTCTCTGGCACATCCTGTTTGTTCTGTATCTCTCTTGTTTGCATTGCAAACTCTTCAGAATAAGGACTTCCCATATTTTAGGTCCTATACTGCTGGAAACATGACTGGAGCTACTCAATTCAAGGCTTTCAAGGCCAGAAGAGATCATTGCAATCATCGACACTGACCTTTGGCCTACCACACAACAAATTTCGTCAAGTGACTTCTGCATTAAGCCCCTGATAGTCCTCACAGAGGCATGCTACTAATGAATAATGATCACCATGCCATTTTTATTTTACATTTTCCCCAATTTTGCTGCATATTGAGTGTTTCTTTCCTTCATACTCAGATCTTTCCAATACTTCCAGCAATTAGCTCATGGTCAAATTTTAGGAAACATTCTAAAATACACATGTGCATTATTTCTATGATGTCTGCACTAAAACCATTGTTGTTAATTACTTATTATACTTTTCATTTTCCCAGTTTATATTTAATGTGCTTTTGCCAAGATAAGATATGTAAAGAAAACAGAACTTTATTATGCATGATAGACTTACAATCCTGCTTGTAAGAAGGTACATCTGTAAAAGATTAAAGAAATAAAATGATCTGAGAACAAGGTAAAGGAAGAGAATAAGCTGATGGCATTGCTGGCATGCAAGGTATTTTTGTGTTAAAAATGTATGTACAAAAAACCTTTCATACACTCTGAATACCTGTATTAACTTTAATGTTCAACATGCTATAAAATGATCATTTTCTGATGATTAAAAAAAAAAAAAAAAAGATTAAATTCCTTTGAGCCAAGTATTAAAAGCATTCTTAAAGCAAACAGACACAAGAAGAATGCTCACAAAAAATCTGTTTTTCATCTGTCTAAAATATGTACTGGCTACAGCTAAAAGCCAATCAATCAATATGCAAAGAATAAAAAAAAAGTTCTAGCCAGTTATAAATATTTTTTTAACTACAATCATCTGGCAGTGGAGCACCACTGACCTAACTTCATGAGCATCTGTCAGCTGGTGATGGCCATGGTGCTGTCAGGAGAAGAAAACAGAGACATTTTGCTCATTTAACTGAGCAGACTAGAAGCGGCCCACCACAAATCACAGCAAGTGGCACAGTCTGGAGCGGAAAAATACCCAAAACAAGTGTTCAAGAAAATGAGAGAAAGCCTGCCCTGCGCAGCACACCCAGAGCTCTTGGAGGCTGCAAGGTACCAAAGGCTGCAAGTATGAATTTCAACAACTCCATCACCACTAGGTGGTTATCCATCAGATCCTAATTTCATTATTTCTCCTAAAAAACTTGTATTATCCCACCCACAGCTGACGTTTCTATGAACATGGCATCATACAAGGCATTATACAAGAACTACAAAAGCGGTTCTCCAGGTTTTTTTTAATTGCCATGGCAACTCTGTTTATTTGTATTTAAGCATCATCCTGGGATGTTCATAACGCCAACAGCTCAACACAGAGAGGCAGAACGGGAAAGGGAGAGTCAGTGAGACACTCATATGGCTAACTCTTGTCCAAACCAAGTAATTCAAAACCCCACAGGCAACAGCTGTAGTGAAAAATACAGGGGGATTAAGAGTCAAACAGAAACAAGCGTTTCTTGCCGTTTGTGTTTTTTTATAGAAGTGGCAGTCCTCTTGCAACTCCAGCAGTTTTGAAAACAGAGATAGCTCTTACCAACCTTCCCAGGTGCCATTCTGCATCTTCATCTGTGTGCAAAAGTGGTGTTTTAAATTGTGGCATCATGTACCCTGCTCTGCACATGGGCTATCCGGCTCATGGAGGGCACACCAGTTAACTGAAGATCCACTGCACCCACCCTAACAATTGTGCTTCCTATTAGCCTCACAAACAGCAATGATTCAACAGCCTGACAGGACACCACCAGTACCTACAGCATACTTAAACACCATTTCCCCACAAGATTAGGCTAAAATGATGTAAGCAACACTCAAGACCATAGTGAAACTCATGTAGCAGCACTTAATTGTTACTACCTGAACTGATTTGAGCTCTGGATGCTCCATTTGTGGGCTACGCTGAATAGACAGGAAGTCCACAGCAGTACCACCCCGCAATTTCACAAGATATCTACAAGTATGTGCAAAACCTAGCAAGCATAAGTTAAACTACGCAAAGGATCACAGAACATATTAACTTGGAAGGGGCCCGTACAGATCACCAAGTCCTGCTCCTCACAGAACTGCCTCAGTTTTAACTAAATCCAGTAGCTCCTTGAACTCTGAGAGACATGGTGCCATGACCACATGGCGCCTGCTCCAGAGAACAACCACAGCAGAGGCAGAATTACCAACTTCCACTAGATTTATGACTCAACGATGCAGCAAAAAGAAAATTAAAGGAGAAAAAACAAAAAACAAAACAAACCACCAACCAACCAAAATAACCCCAGCAAACCAACAAACAAAAACCCAAACAAAAAGAAAAGAAACAAGCAACCTAATTTACAGTCTTGCCATGGTTAAAACGAAGAATTGAGCAATTGTTTTCAGACACAATAGGCAACTGTTGAAAGAAATCAAGAGAAGATCCTGCAATTCATCTCGGAGACTGTCCAACAGCTTGGAAAATGGACTGTCACTTAATCCATCAGGAATTTCTACCACCCAACTGGCTACAACGTGACCCTGGCTGGCAGGGAGCAGGACGGATGTCTCTAGGATTTTGGGAATTGAATAGTTTTACCCTTCTAAACACAGACCAATTTACCTTCACATTTTCCAAAATTACCAATAAAAGGAGACTGCTTTCAGTCAAACACACCGCAGGAAAAGAAAGTTTGTCCAGAGTAGCGTAGAGAATTGGCAAAGATTAGCTGATTGCCCCAGGCATAATTTTTCGTCCTGCACCAGGGGCTGGCTACTATCCTAGCTTCAGCCTCTCCAAGCTTTTGATGAAGGAAGGATGTTTTTTCCACCCACACTGATGACTTTTATTACCTCGGAAGAGCTGAAGAAATGTTTTGTACGCACCAATGATCTCAAGACGCCAGATGGGGAATACAACAGAGGTATGGTGGAGTCCAGCCTGTGGTGAGCACACTCTCAAGCAGCCTCTGCATTGGATTCAGACATCCAGAGTTTAGATGCCTCCACACAAACCACAGAGGTGCTATCGCCACCCGCACACAAAAGAAAGAAGAGAGCATATTCAAGTGACCCTTATTCCCTCAGTGCAGCAGAAAGGAGTCTGGATAGTCTCCAAGCAAGGCAAGAAACATGGGAAGGTCTGCACCTGCAATTACAGCAGCCCAGGACAACAGAATCACCATTACTTCAGGAAGATCAGAAACGACAGAGGAGCTCCAGCTCAGTCTCCCAGTGTACCCAGGGGCACAAAATCCATTGTCACAACTGCAATGTCCTGCTTGCTTAACTATCCACACAAAACCAGTTCTGTTAGGACTTCATGGAGAGACGAGTCATACAGGCCAAACACAAATGTCTAAAAACAGCAGCAGGGTGGGGATTATTTTTTAAATTATTTTGGAACTGAAGTGTTGCAGCAGCCTTTCTGACACAGAGAAAAAAAAAGTTTTCCTCAGCATACAATATGCTTAAAAGAGTCTGCAGAAGTAACATATAACAGCTACAGGTGCATTAAAAAATACCATTAGCTTCCAAAGTCACTTTTTTGTGACTGGTCAGGCTTGGACTTAGCAGTAAACTGCAGTAGCCCTTTCTAAGAAGAAACCACCTCTGACTGCATCTGTGAAACAGATGTACAGAGATTGTAACTGCATGGAAAACCACTTCTCTGACGAACCACCCCAAAAATTTTGAACAGTGTATTCCATTTTAGTCCTATCTCTGCAGAGCATGGTTAGTTAATCTCACATTTAACCCTCTGTGCCAACATTTGTACAGTCTTTGTTGCCACGCTGGAATTTGCACATAATGTGATCTGGCTCAGCGCTCGCAGTGCTCCAGGGATCAATTACCATTTTATACATCAGTGTTTCATTACTGAGCCGTGAATGTCCTCCAGCCAATCAGACCCTCAGCTCTGTGCTCCAAGACCCTAATCTTTGAAAATTAGGTATTTGGCAAGATACAGTGTAAGAAGGAAAAATTGCCGGACTCATGCTGTTTTGAATACATCCAGCCTCCATTCACAAATACTGCCATTGCAACAGCCACTAGATGTTTTCAGTGATGTGATTAAAAAGGAAGCTATGATAATTGAGGAGTGGAAATGCACTCTCATCTGTCACTTCTCTTGGAAAATAATGAGCTCTCTTCCTTGTTATGTTCACTGCAATATATCTTTGGAAAAGTCTTATAGAGATTAATGCTCAATTGCTCTAAATGAGCTTAGCTTTATTTATTCTAGGAGAGGATCTGCTCCCGAAGTCCCAATAAGCCATTACTTCACTATTCTCATTAAAGGAAAATCCTATATGGTAGCTAAGACAGGACTTTGGCCCCGTGTCTCCCCTGTAAACTCAGCGATGGAGATTTGGCATGCTTTATATCAACAGGCCATGCCTAAGTGCATACTCTAAATGAGGCTAAGATACACGACAGCAAACACTATAAATCTTCACACAATAAGGCAAACTCGACATTTCTGCTGCTCATCCTCAGCTTTGCTGCCTCCTCCCCACGTGCTGCCGCAAGATGGGGAACCTCACTGAGATGGAAGCACAGGAATCTCATCTGCAGCACTGTAAATACTTGAAATAGTTAATTCTTGGCCAGCAGCTCTGTAGCAGAGACTTTGGGGAACAGAGGCACCGCATGCACAGACAGACTGCCTGGACCCCTGCTGGACTGGAGGTACCAGGAAGGGAACTTTGTCACCAGGAGGAAAACCCTAGGGAAAAAGCAAGCTTGCTCTTCCATTCACTGCAATTCCAGTCACCTGTTTTGAAACTGCAAGTGCTGTAAAGTGACAACACACAAGCCACAACCACATGTTGAAGAGCTTGTTTTAAATCACAAGATGAAAATAAGAATCCATTATAACGCTGTTTAACATTCCCGGGCTGGTATGCAGCTATGCAGCCCATGCAACGCCACAGCTGTGGTAGTGAGGTCTCAAAAATCTGTTCCAATAGATTGCAGAAAGCACCAGAACTGAAAATTAGGACAGTGCCAAAACCTCAGACAGCTGCAATCATCCCCACCTGGCCTTTCCTCTTCCACCACCTCTAACACGTAAGGTGAATCCAGGTGGTAGGACAAAAACTGGCTCATGTCTGGAAAGTATTTTTTGCACAAGTTTCGCAGTTCAGCAGATCTAAGGATCAAAGCCTCTTATACTGGCCACCCAAAGTACAAACATTCCCTTAAATAACCTCTGTTGAGAATTGGGGCTTTCCACACCTTTGCAGAAAGTAATTGGACTTCAAGCAGGAAATTTTTTAACTAAGTGATAAAAACCCTCTGTCATGCAACTTAAAGGGATCAGCCCCTATAAAGGCTTCGAGAGTCATTAAAAAAAAAGGAAACCATGCACTGCACAACTGACACCCAACTGACTAAATACTAATGACCCAATCATATGACATTTCCATTACTTTAACAGAGATTCTGTGAACCCAATGCTGGCATTCTGATGAGCAAATATGTGCAGAACAGCAGCAGGGAACAGATGTTAGGCACTGAAAAAATATAAATTTTAAAATCCTACCTTTAGATGATTCTTTAACCGAAAAAGATCTGTTTGTGTACAGACTCTTCTTCCAGATACTAATACAAGGACAAAGCTCAAAGTTGTCTCCTCAAGTACACACACACAGAGAAAGTTGTCACACATGGATTTCTGTGGCTGGACAGCAGAAGCTGTTCATTTTCAAGCTAGTGTAGTCCAGAATCTCACTACCTCAACTCAACATCTCACAGATGCCACCAAGTTCCTAATCCCCCTCCGGGCCCAGGAATGGCCTGTTTGCTCCTTTTATGTGCTAGAATTCTCCAGGTGTGCTTTAAAGCCACTGAACAAAGGAAACATAGCAGTTAAGAGTGGGTTTGTAGTACTTCACCTTCCTCAAACTCTGATTTTAGTGAATATCATGCAAGTACAGACTTCTCTCTCTGATACACGTATTCACAAAATTTATAAAGCTAATGCCCTAGATCTGTTGTGTTCTCCATTAATAATTTGGATTATTAGCCATTTTAGGTATATACCACATATGCTTCAAAATATAGCTCTTTTTTTTTTCCACTCTGTAATGACCCACTTGGTGTGTTTGATGTTTTTAGAAACGGCTGTCCTGCTTGCTCAAAGCTCTGGGAGACCACAGTAATCCTCTCCCAACTGGAACTGGGCTTCTATGAGGCCCACAGAGATGATCTATTCTGGTCTTTTGGCACTAGCCATAAAGGAAGACACAGATTAAGGTTTTCAAGATCTTTTCTGCCAGAGACACACTCAAATAAGCAAGAAAGACAGTGACAATTCTATTTCAGTAATGCCTTCAATGCTTAGAGATGACACAACTGATATTTTCAGCTCTGGTAATTCCTACAGTTAATAAGAGTATAAATTAGAAGTGCCATTCCCACTTTACAATCAAATAATTGGTTTCATGTATCTATTATTTTTCTGCATTTGGGTTTTTTTTGTTTTTAAGGTGAAAAAAAAAACTTCTCCAGGAACTGTTAAGTGTTGATTATAACAGACTAGAACACAAAGCCATTTTTCTCCGTCCAAGAGGAAATATTCAACATCACAGCCCTGACACATGTACTCTTGTTACCAATACCGCGTACACGCAGTGCCTGTCTGCGTGTGGATCACCCACCAGCCCAGCTCCACAATCCATCCTGTTTACTGTTTAGGACCAGGGTTAAAGCCAAGCCAAGCTCCACCTCCCAAAAGCCATAAGAAGGGCAGCTTGTGCAGATGTTGAAATTCTGGTGAGACAAACTATAAACAGATTTCCTAAAAGATCTGCCTTGGGACAGTCTTATCTAGCAGTTCCACTAATTCCCTTGATAGGGAAAGTAGGGGACTGTGAATGAAATCTGCAGACAACAGATAGCTGGGAAAGTCTGTCAACCCAGAGGATGGGCAGAAGTATATTCAGAACATTTGAGGACTAAAACAACTGACAAGAGGTACAGCTTGTAATAAAGCCAAGTGCAGTCATGCACTTTAGGATTAAAGAAATATGTTCTGCAGCTTGAAAGCTCAACAGTTGGAAGTGATATAGAAAGGGAAAGATTTTGATGGTTTAGTGGCTCATGGCAAGAGTGTTAAAAAAGCCAGATGCTGCTCGAGGTCTGTGAGGAACGGGAAAATATGCAAGACACTAGTAAGGTCTCAGCTGGAACGATGTGCAATTTGAGGTTACAGAGTTCAAGAAAGGTTATGTGACACTGGAATAGTGCAAGGAAAGGTCAGCAGGATGACCTCTCCCATGAGACAAAAAGGCAATGGCTTTGCTACAACAGCAAAATGAAGGTTCTCTTTGGGGGCAAAAAAGGAAAGATACAGCAGTACAAACCACCTATGAAGACGCTTAGGCTGGAACTCGAAAGGAGGCTTGCAAAAAAAAAAAAAAATTAGGTCGGAGACTGACTATTCAGTACCTCAAACTCTACAGGATGTTTGTTGTAGATAGCCAAAAACATGGCCAGCCATGCAGGAGGTCCAAAGTTGGTCCTGATCATCTACATCCTCACCATAACAGACCAGTGAGCCCACCAAACAAGGCTCAGGAGCTGCATTGCTACCCCAGAACCTCCCAGGCCTTCCCCCCGCCACCAGGTCTCGTGCTGTCACCACAGAGACATGGTGTTTAAGTGATGGAGTCCACACTCATGACACAGACACAGTAGAAGCCACTTTGGCTTCCCAGATCTCTACACAGTTGAAAAGGGGATGACTTCTCCTCAGGAAACTTGAGGCTATGCCCAAATCAAGTCAAAAGAAGACAACAAAGGGAGGCTGGTGAAAAGCACAGCAGGTCACTCAAAAGGACTGTGTTAGAAGAGAAACACTTCTAAAGGAAAGGAGGTAGTTGGTGGCTGAAGGCTTTAGAAACCATCACTGTGATAGCAAACTATTCACCCTCATTGGCTCCCCAATACTCCCCAACACTGCCCAACAAAATTAACAGTGCAGGCAGGTTCAAACAAGGGCAGCTGACTATCTTGCTACTTCAAATTAATCTCTGTTTCAAAGGAAAAACATGAAGTTAAAAAGGGGACAAGGGTGAGAGAAGGAAAACATAGAGGCTAATTAATGTCAATCAGTATAAAAACCCATGACTGATGCTTTTGACATTACCCTTCCAGACAGTGCTCCTGTAGACACTCGAGCGAGCGTGAGGCGAGTACGAGAGTGCCACATCAGAAGCAGGATTAGGCAGGAGGTGCCTGGAAATCCACACAACACAAAAACATCTTGCTCAAATATTTATATACAAATACCTTTTCCATATGTTGCAGTATAGAGACCTGTGGATGTTTATGCCTTCTGCAGCATCTCAACAGCAAAAGCTGAAAATACCTCTGTAGCAGGGTAGAAATTAGACTTCACATTACTTCCATTAACTACTGCTACTGCCACAGGAGACTTGCAAGGAAGGAGATCTACCCAATGAGCTTTTCTTCTGTGAATTTACCATCCCACTGCCACCTTAGATGTAGAAAAGACAAGCAGAACGACTAGCTCATTTCAGACTTTTTTTCCCT
>NW_008235809.1:732613-738998 GCF_000691975.1 Corvus brachyrhynchos | reverse complement strand
TCATGTGTACATATTTTTGCAGTTGCTGTACTCTACTCAAGCTTCAAACCTTACAACAAAACATAGGGTATTCTTAGGTCATCTAAACTCTCCATTCATGAGAAGAAAATGAGTCATTAGTCAATTACATAATACAAACAGAAATTACCAATTTCCCTTTGTTCTTTGGACCACAATCTGTTGCTTTCACTGTGCTGCATCTTTGGGACTGGCACACCTGACATCCCCCTCATTAGGCAGAATTCTGAAAGTCGTCATTGCAACACCAAAGACAACAACTTCCTACTCTTATCCAAGCACTGGCAGGAGATTTTGCTAAGCAATAGGAACACAGAGTGGAAATGATTCTTATATTGTAGCTTTTGAGATCCAAATTAAATTATAATCAGTTCTTTCAAGTGTCCTTAAAACTATCAGTGCGTGTTCCCACGTTCCCCCAAGCGCTCTCCTGCAATTCACCTGAAACACAAACAACTGCCTTTGGCCAATTCTGCATTGTTTTTACAGGGCAGCTGAGCTCATGCAAGACATAATAATATAAAATTATTACTCCCTGTTGCTCCAGAAGTGTCCTGGCTGCTCAAGCCAGCTGCTGCACTTTGCAGGCAGCTGCACTCTCTTAAATTTTAGTTTTAATGGTAAAACTAACTTTTCAGCCATGAAAGTTCAGCTTTCTGCATCCCCAGCAGCTGTTTCTGGAAGGCTGCTCAAGTACTGTGGCTGAGTGGCGGCTTCTTTAGAAGTTTTTTTGCTGGAGACCGTCTTGGCTGGTCTAAACTTCTGCTTTAAAACCTGTACCAGAAGATGCTTCATGGTTTTTAAGTGAAAGCAACACATTAAAAAGGACTGCAGCAGCTGGACATGAGAAGAGATGAGACACTACCTCTCCTTTTCCAAAGCTTAAAACTGAGCCTACAGCTAGGAAAGAGCAGACACGTTCTTACAGATTGGCGTAAATCACAGATAATTTCATTTAAGTCTGGGCAGCGCGTTCCCTGAAAAGATGCTTCCCTTTGAAGCCCCACAACTTCTCAGCTCCCTTGGAAGAGCCCACCAATACCTCAAGCAGACTGAAAATACTGCTGCATGGACACACACATGCTCTGTCTACAAGACACAACCTACCTATCTCGGTTACCTTCCACTGCTAGCAGGCACTTTTCAGAGTTTTTCCTACGCTTTCTCTCACAGATGTGTGCACCATCCTAGAGGAATGTCCCATTCCCAAGCCCTTTTTCACTCTTTACTCCCTACTCTGCTATTCAGACACCAGCACCAGGAATTCAGCAGAGCAGCACAGTTTTAAGCCTTGCATCACTGTTGGGTCTTGTTAAGCAAGTGGTGCCTACCAAAAGCATTTTACTTTTTTCACCTATATTTCACAAACATGAAAAAGCTGAGGTGACTTCACGCAGAAAGCATTTCTACATCCTTCACAGCCTTCTTCCCAGGAGATATACAGGAAATAACCTCCCTTTGCTGAAGAAAGCAACTTTCCCCAATTTCTTATCTGTTGGCTCATCATCAACCAAGCAGCAGAGAATTTACACCGGAGATGCCACTCAGTCAATAAACAAATCTGTTTTGTACTCAACCCCAAAAAGCCTGAGTATCAGCTCAGCATGTCACACTTATCCCTAGGTCACTGGTCAAGATGCACAGAATCAAGACATCAATTTCAAGAAATATTTTCACATTAAAGAATCTGGGAAAGAGCCAGGAACTTCAGCCAATTGGATGAATATACAGTACAAGCCAAGCAGTCCCCTATGGTTATCCTGTCTCTGGAAACTGGCCCCTTAGCAAGTCATTTACATCCCACACTCATTCATATTTTAAAAAGGTCTTTTAAAAGCTGTTTCCTACATGTCAGTGTATTTAAGGATCTCAAGAACTTTTTCCTTTCGTTGCTGCATCCCCCCTTTCAGCTTTGACCTAAAAGAGCACCAGAGCTATAACAGGATCAACCCACATAAGAAAATATCCTGCCCCAAAAGAGGAAGGTCAGTGTTCAAAGACAAAGGACAAAGGTCCTTTGCCTGGTATCGTTAGTTGACTGCAAGATAATCTGTGAACAAACAGCACATAAGTCTGACCCCACCAAAGCATTCTTGACCATCTTTACGGACAAGAACTTGAAAATAAGCTTCCTTCCTGTTCAGTACGGTGAGATTCCTGTTCCTCTCTGCAACTCCTGTGTCAGCAACATCAATGCTGCCCTTGCTGCTTTCCCAGTTCACCAGCAGCTGCAGGGATTTGCAGACACATTCCCTGTCCATTTTGTATATACTCACAGTAGTACTTGGAAGACACAACACAGTTTCTTGAGACAAAAGGTCAAATTCTGTAAATCACTGCAAATTTCAGCTCTGGCAGAACTCATCTACAGCCAAGAGCTTCTTTATTCTGTAGAAACTGGTTGTGGGACAAACCAAGATGTTGTGGGACAAACCAAGTGAACTACAATGTGGATCTAAATCTTCAGAAAGCAACGCTGCCAGCCACGCCAACAGCCTTCCCTTTGCAGCATTCAACTTATGTTTCAGATTTACATAACATTAGTTTTAGTCAATAGCTTACTGTCAGGAGAAGAACTGTATATGATGAAACAAAACATGGCAGGGGAATGACATGCCCCAAAGCCAGCACACCTAGGCCAGCTCACTCCAGCACAGGGCTAAGCAAATACAGCCACACTGCATCCCATGCAGGCCTAGGGGTAGCAGAGCCACGTTCTAACACTTTAGGGATCTACTTGACCTGAGCTGCGACAACACAGAGTGCTGTGACCACCTTCCCACAACCACAAGTCCTGCAGATCAGCCTCTGAGACATCAGACGGACTGAGGTTCTGTCCTCAAGTCAGAGAGTTTCCATACACCCCAGTTCTCTGTAACTCTGGAAAACAGACCAGGGCCTTCGTCAGGTTTTGGGTCATGTGACTTCAAACACTGATCACTATCAACATTCACAAAGCACTCTGCAGAAAAGACAACATTTTCTCTGAATCCTGGACTAAGCTCTTACTCATTTACTACATTTTGGCCTACAATAATAGAATTCCACTGTGTATTTTAACTGAATATATTATTCCTAATTAGCAGTCTCAGGCTGTTACAAGTCTTTAGCCTAGCAAAACACTGAGTGCAACTGCTCCACGAGTGATAGCATTCCCGTGACAAGCAAAATGTTTCTTGCTCATCAGGTAGAGCAGAGGTACCAAATCCTGCTCCACAAGTTGGGAACCATCTCATAGGCAGTGCAGGCTCTGCTGCAAACCCAGCCTCTCCAGGAGAGCAACAGCTACCACAGGGCAAGGTCTGGGGGATGAGAAGGAGAAAGAGGGAAGAAAAATGACAAGACTCTGAAGAAATGTGCCTCAGCCTACAGTGAATGAAAGTGCATGTGTCTGAGTTGGTGTGTGAAGTCAGGGCATATTCAAGCAACTCAAACCTAAGTAGGATCCTTGCAGCCAGCATTTTCAGCCAGCATTCCTCAAGGGCTGCTGCCTTTCTGCAGTCCCTTGCAAACACAGAGTACCCCCAGCAGCATCTATTTCTACCCACACGTGTCAAACAGGCTACCACCTCAAGTTCCCTGCAATCACAGCTCTACCAAGACTGTGGACCTTAAATTAACTTACAGAACCAGCCAGAGATAAGAAAACTTGACTGTCATATCCCAGGGCTAGTAGGACAGAGGAGGAAAAAACCTAACACCCAGATCAGCCAACTCCTCACACCGAACAAGCAATTTTATTAAGGAAATAACATCCGAACAAGGCATGCTGCGCACACACACGTTCTGCAGCTGGAATCTCTTGAGCTGATGCTTCTCTTTGTGATACGTAAGTCAGAAAATAATTCAGCTCAGCCTCGGAGGGCTGGTGGTAGTGGCTCTGTGATCCTATCAGGCACAAAGCTTGGTAAAAAGCTAGGCACAGACATCAGAAGATATACAGAGCTAATCTGCTGAGAATTATCTTTTTCTTCCCCCTGCAATGGACTCTGTGGACAAAAAATGATTTCAGAGAGTTACCATGTTCAGCCTCAAGGGAAGGGTTCTTGATGACCAGAGAGAAGCTGTGAGCCACCACAGCCCACAGAAAGCTATTCCCTGCCCTGAGTCCCCCTGCTGCCAGACCGCACGTGTTAGAAGGAATGTCTCTGCACGCAAGGAGGGGACACTGCACCAGAGCAGAGCAAACTGCTGTCCATAGGTAGGGTTATAAACACCTCTACTGAGGTGCCACTCAAACAAAAAAAACATAGGCAGCACCCAGACCACCCCACACTGTCTTTTTAAGTTCTTACCCTAAGCCCACATGATTTGTCATACTTTAGGCAGTAACAATGAAGCACTACACGACACTGATGTACTCTTTGGCACTTGCTGGAATGCAGAGAACATCTATACAGAAACAAAAGAGATCTTCCCAATTTCACACTGCTGACCAGCTCTAGGAAGTTATTCCTCATTGCTTTGCTACCCCCATCAGCACCTCAAACACTAAATATCAGTGACAGAACAGCCGAACACCTTCCCCTTTCAGTTTGGGGTACAGTGGGTAGATAAAGAAATCTGGCTGTCACAAGTAGGACAAGCACCCTGGTTCTACAGTCTGGCTAAGGCTCTTTCTCTCCTGTCTTTGGCATTTGAAGGAAGTTGTTCTCCACCAAAGAGAGGGCATGCAAAAGATGCTCCACAGAGGAAAGTTCCTGCCATCTCACTGTACTTGCAGAATAGGATTCCCTCTGCTCACACACAAAGTCAGTCATAGTCATACATCTGCTAAATCACAGCAAGATCCTTCCACAGCACCACAGGTTCTCTATTTCAAGTGGATTAATAATTTGCAGGCAAGACACTTTCCTGACCATGCAGAAAAATCATAACATAAAGGATATATCATTAACACATTTCCACTAAATATCACACACAGAGATGTATCACGCAAGATGACTAACCCTTCTGTTGAGAGCAGATACATGAGAGGAATGAAATTCTAAATTATGATTTTCTAAATACCATGATAATATTTAGTCACTAAGTAAAAAATCTTTCCAAGACGTAAGAAGTAGCATAAGAGACATGCTCTCTTTTCAGGAAATAAAAGTGAGAACCTAATTTCCAGTTTCCAACAGAGTGGAGGGACCTTGGTGTAACAGATCCCAAGATCACAAAGTTCAAGATGAAGAAAAAGCCTTCATCACCCTTCTCACCCACTTTTCACCAATACCACCCAGAGGCTTGCCACCCCTCCACACCTTCCCAATGAAGGGGGATCCTCTTTTTGAGCCAGGAGATGGAGCCAAAGGGACACTCCCTACTGTGAAGAAAGGATGAGATGCAGGGATAAAGAAATTTGGATAGAGAACCTCAATTTCTATTGTCAAGCATGTTACTATCAGTCTATTGCTATAGACTGTCACTATGAAACAGCCATTCGCAGGTGCTGTACAATACAAGGGACAGCTGCAAAACTCACAAAGCAGCTTTAAAAAAAGTTGAGAGACCACCCACCTGAGCTAGCAAACACCAGTTACTCTTATTCCAAAATTTAAGAATATCTCAGAATTAAAAACTTAGGACATATACAAATTTCTGAAGAAACATGCTGACCAGAGATGTCAGGCATCAAAAGTACGGTCAGGAGAGAGATGAACTAACTTTTGTCAGCGGAACTGCTGCTGTTTCAGACACCGTGGCATGGTATTTCTGAACAGCACAGGGTCCAGTTCAGATTGTGGATGCATTCACAACCCCACAGTTCTGTGAGTCGAACGCACACACAGAGAGTGCACTGTTGTGCAACACAATACTTAAGAGGCTTCCCATCTGCACTCCATTTCAAAGCATATTTTATTTGTTAGCTTCATTTAGAAGGTCCCCCAGTTCCGCTGCAAGAGAGGACCTTGCCAAAACTCAGCTGAGCAGAAGCACTGAATTTGTATCATCACAAAGTAACTATGAAATGAGAATGAAGTACAGCTCTGCCCTACATGCACCAAACACACTAAACACCAACAGACTTTTGTTTGCTCGGGGATTAGGAGATATTTAAGGAACACGATGGCTGTGGCACTTGAACGCCACCAAAAGCTCTCCTAACTGAAAGCCAGGAATCATGATAGATTTAGGAAGTAATAATTCAGCTCTATTTTCTTCATCCAGTTGAAAGACTGTATTTTCCTCATCAAAAGCCATCAGTACGCAGGCTTGCCAAGAGAAGCTCCTCTGCAAGGCTTTCAGCAGCGCTTTCATTTTAAAAATCTGGTGTTCGTGTGTCCTACAGGAAAGCATTTTGTGCCTGGAGTTGTAAAGGTTTTCTTCAAACGAACTGTTTAGTGGTTTTGAACCGAGTCCTGTCCCCACGGGAACGCGT